>NW_021144804.1:1120458-1122958 GCF_900634625.1 Parambassis ranga | reverse complement strand
GAGCTCCGTCACATACTCAACACCAACGATGGTAAATAATATGAGTAGATGTGAAGCAAACAGATATTTTGAACATGTAAAAATTCAGGGCTCACTGCAGATTCCAGTCGGGTTACAGAGACGCTCCTTGACACGGACATGTGCGGGTTTGCACCACTGTTTACTCACATATAGCACAATCCCTCTCTCTTCTTCTTACCGCTGCCAGTCAACATCTCTGTCCACCCGTATGGTCACAAAGCCGGGGGCAGCGACGGAGGTTTCCGGGATGTCTGAGTGCAGCCACGTCTCCATAAAACACGTTTTTTTTAATAAGCTGCACTCACGAGAATCCTCGTGCCCCTCGTACCGTTAATGCAGTGCCGCGCCCTGGTGCTGCTTAGAAGGGGTCCAGGAGTTTATGCTTTGTTTTCTTTGTTTGTTGTTTATTCTGGGGCCCCCGTGGTAGTGCGCCAGAGAACCAGGAAGGACAGCAGGCAGCTCACCGGAGGAGGCAGCACTTTACCTGGGCACACACCTTGCACACACACCACACAGACAAATCTTGTCAAGACCGCAGTGCCTGTCTTTAGCATCCTTGTCCATACTTACCTGTAGGTCTTAACCAAGACCTGTGTGCACGTGTCTGTGTGTGTGTGTGGTGTGTGTGTGCGCGATGCTGCCAGTCCAAATCTCCTACTTCCTTTTTTCAGTCAGGTTCCTTCGTGACATCTTGTAAGATGATCTTGATTGACATTGTAGGGTGTGTTGATGACATCACATAATGCCTTCATGTCGAGGTTGTAACCTCAATAGTGTCCTTGCTGTGGTGTGATGTCGGCACTGATACGCATGCATACATCTGTACCATGCACAGATCTGTACCATGCAGGAATCACTATCACAGTCAGAGTTCATATCAATTAGCAGAGAGCTGCCAGTGGGCAGAAGAAATCCACCACAGGTGGTCAGGTGGGCCTTTGTAGTACTTGTGATCTGCTCATTGTAGCCTTTAATCATCGGCTGAGCATGAAGTCTGTAGTGCCTTCGCACTACTCAGTGCTCAGGGCCCTAACAAAGGTGGGGGATGTAGCTTCAGGGTAGAGCGCATGCTTTGCATGTATGAGGCCCTGGGTTCAATCCCCAGCATCTCCAAGGTCATCTTATGCTCCTCTGTCAGCTCTAAGAGTTAATGTTTACACCTAACAAGTCCAATGTGCTTCATCTGGTCAAGTTCAGTAGAACTGATGGAGCCACTTGGCTACGTTCAGTCCTGCAGGCTAAAGTGACCAAATCCCATTTTTTTGCACTAATGTGACCTGTATCTGATATTGTCATGACAGTGTGAACAGCTCAATTCCGATTTTTTTATATCCGACCCCAGGTCACTTTCATATGTGGTCCTAAATCAGATACGTATCAGATATTTTGCAATGCGACCTCAGGTCTGAACGGCTATGCGGCATATATCTGACTTTTGCGTCAGTGAAAAGGCGACAGGCGTCACAATTCTGCGACACAGGAGCGGGGCAGACAAGCTGTGTTGTTAGCAACAAGCGCCTGTTGCCAGGAAGTAGAGCCCAACTCCAATGCGCGGCTCACAGATGAGGGAGATGTCGACTGTGCGCTCGCAGACATATTCAAAGGTTCTCGTCATTCTGAAGTTATGAATGTTGAATGTTATGAATGAAGTCAGTGTCGCTAAAAGCAGTGACATCACTGTCCCACCACTCCGCACCCACACGCATCTCTGTACAGACGCTGCAGCTACTGCTCTCTTCCTTCTCAGCGTTCTTCTTAATTTGGTTGTAATTATGTTGGCTACGATCGGACATTAACGTAAACAAAGCCACACAAGCACACATTGTGTGACGTCGTGTCCTCTTCTGCGCATGCGGGTCACTTCAGGGCCACAGTCCGTTCACACAGGAGAGTGGTAGCAGTCGCATATTATTTTGTAAACACTGTCGTGACCTTCCCTGGTCACCCCGGATTGTCAGATTCCTTCTCCTGTATTCAGAACATTGAGTGAAAGAAAATACCCTGGGTTTTGTAGTTCTTCAAGACCCTCGTTGGTATTCCCATATTGGGACATGTTGCCCCTTTATCTCCACCTACTAATTATCATAATTGGTCTAACATATTTATGACTATGAAACCCTTTGTCCCTTCTATGTTGGATGATTTATCTACGTCCATGCCTCCTAGTGCTTGGCCTTCACCGCATCAAAGAGTTCCTCCCTAACTCTTTGTAAGAGTTACAGATGTGTTTTTCTCTCAGTGTAAGCTTATATAATCAAATATATACGTGGTCTGTATCATGTCATTGCGTAAATAACCTTGTATACTTCACAACACCAAAAAATCGGATTTCACCAAAAATTCCTAATTGAGCATTAAGACCTGCAGTCTGAACGTAGCCTTGGAGAAGTGGCGAAACGTGTTCAAAAAACAATCCTTCAGTCCAGGTGTCTCGATGTAAACTCCTGAATAAACTGAGTTGTTCTCAGCTAACCAACGG
>NW_021144804.1:915642-966920 GCF_900634625.1 Parambassis ranga | reverse complement strand
TGAAGTCATGGAAGTCAGCATTCCGACATGGAAGGCAACATTCCGGGACAAAAGTCAGCAAGACAGCATTCTGGAATGAAAAGCATTCCAGAATGAAAGAAATCATTCCAGATTGAAAGGCAGAAATCTAGAACGAGCGGCAGCATACCAGAATAGACATCCATCCATGCCAGAATGGTAGACAGGATTCCAGAATGGTAGACAAAATTCCGGACTTAAATCCCTAACCTGACAGCAGCCTGTGACGTCATCCAATCAGAGCCAGAGACTGAACCTCCTTAAGGGCAACAGTGACAAGAAAAAACAGGAAGAACCCCTGAAAGTTTTGTCTAACGTCTCAGCTGTTACCTTTAATATTATCATAACAGATGAAATCATTCAATTGGATTTTGTGGTCTGGGTTAGATCAGTCAGCGTTTTAAATGAAAACTTATTTCTCCTCCAGAGGAGGAACTGTCAGGAGTGGGATTTGAACCCACGCCTCCAGTGGAGACTGCGACCTGAACGCCAGCTGGCGAAGGATCGTCCGTACAATGTTGGAAAATGTTGGACACAAGAGCCAATCACAAGCCTTCAATTCCTGGAGGTGCACCCAATCAGCTAGCGGATTTCTTCCCCACTGTCCAACATTTCCAACATTTGACCAATCACGGTGGAGAAATGTTGGAGCAGAGAATCAGTATGGCGCATACCGGTCGTCATTCATTCTGCACTAGCTAGCGAGAAATGGTACGGTAATTAAACACTTGCTACAGTGCCGTGTGACACTATTTTAAGTTTGTGTGTCATGTAAACTCTTGTGCTGTGTTGACGTTTTTATAGATTGATAGATTTGTTGAGTTACGACCGTTACACAAAGTGGATTTTGTTTTTGCCACTCGGTGCTTACTAATGTTATTTAAGGTGCAGTGTTTAAACACCAAACCTGAGAATCAAAGTATTTCCACCCACGTTTTAAGCACTACCACATAAGTAATTTTTTTAATTTAGATTTTTATGGTGTATTGCCATATAGAAATGTCTTCCTGTAAATAAACATTGTCCCTTAATGCCGCTTAAAGCTGCGGCATTCTTTGTAATATTGTATTTTATATTGTTGTGGTACACGGCGCTGTCCCCCGACCCCCGCTGTCAGAGGACAGCGGGGGTCGGGTGATCTATTTTGCCAGCTGACATGCTGTGGGTGAAAGGAGAGAGACGTGAAGGACAGCGGTGGCAGACAGGAGAAGGAAAACAGGGAGAGTAAGAGGGACCCGTCTCATTCGAAAAAAAAAATACGGACAATAACCATTTGTTTTTATGGACAAGGATCGCCCAGGGAGAGAGAGGATCCCGTGTGGGTTTCACCAGGAGGAGTTTTTTGTTTGTTTGCCTGTTCGGGACAGAAGGGACATTTATTTGTAAATATGGGTCGGATTACAGTGTTATTTGGGATGTAAGAAAATATGATTTTGAGTTAATAAAACCGAAACAGTCTCATTTCATGTGTCTGTGGTCTGTATTATGCAACAAAGGTAAATAGAGTACAACACAGGAGAGTCCCTGCTTAATAGTAACACTCTGTTTACTTTAGGCAGACTGTTACAACGTTTATCCATATGTCCATTTGTAAAAATGATGCCAAAAATGTAGCAGATGCAGATCAAGAGCACAATTTGAGTTCATCCAATGAGCAACTGTACTTGCTGTCCATTATGGCTTCACAGTTACACTACAGTGCAGCTTTCCTTTAGTGGATTTTATTATGTAGTCCTATTTGCTAATGATGCCATTTACTTTAACAAGGATGCCTGCAATGACGTTATATGGTTGTTGGGGACATTAAACATCATGAACATGGAAAGCTAATGGAAAATCCAAATCTTGCACCATCAACTGTTACTTGTGTCTGTTGTATATGTGGAAGTGTGTCTTGTGGTTGCTGTTTATGTTCTGCACTGCTGGAATAATTCCTTCATTTTTCGGCGGAAAGAAAGACGTAGAGAATTGGGTTGAGAGCATTGTTGAAAATGCCCAAGAAGAAGGAAAAGACTCTGATGAGGCGCAATAATTTAACAAGACACTCATCCTTAGTGGTATATAAAAGAAACAAGTGTAGGACTCTTGCAATTTGGCCTGGCAGCCAGCAGATCACGAACACCAGGAGGACAGCCAGGACCAGAGTGGTGGCCCTGTGCTCCACTTTCTGAGTGTTTGAGCTCTCTGTTACCCTGTTCCTCAAAACATGAAGAATGCTGACAGTGCAGAAGGACATAATACAAAGGGGGAGGAAGAAGGTGAATGTTGAATACAGAACACTAAACAGCACATCATGACTTCTACTTGGATAAACACTACTACATTCAGTAACATTATTCTCAGGATCACGTACTGCTTTAAAGTAAACGATAACATCAACATTCAGAAGAAAACCCAGAGTCCACACCAGAACATTAAAATAATCAGTAATCAGACATACAGTCTAGACATTGTTAACATGTAAATGACTGTTCTAGTTAGAAAAGGCAGATTTTTAATGGAATATATACAAAGGTATACAGAGGCCCTTTTCCAGCAGCCATCACTCACTGTGCTCTAATGCTACATTGTGTTAGCTATCGTGTAAAAAGGCTAATTGATGATAGAAACTCCTGTGAAAACTATTGTTAGCACAGCTGAACTGTTATCTGATCAGAGAAGCTGTAGAACTGGCCTGGTGACCCCACACTTTGGAACGGTAGTGTATGTATGCTAGTTTTGAACTAAATGATTGGGCCTACCGATATATGTCCCTTACCCTTCGCCTCTTCTGTCTGTCTTCTTGAAAATATGTCAGTGAGCTTTGCACATTTGGCAGCATCCTCAATCAATGCCTTTTTCTTCTTTAACCGGGTCTTTCCATTTTTACCCGCTTCTCCGCCCGTTTGGACTTTTGGTTAAATAAAGATAAGATAAGATAAGATAGATATATAAGATAAAACACATCCCAGTAAAGCTCATCAATACCTTGTAGGTGAGGGAGTCATTCCTGCTGATGAAGGATAAACTGTCAATCACCCAGCTGCTCTCTTCCAGGAGCTTCAGCATCTGATGTAGAAAATAAACTGATGTTAATGTGATGTCAGACAAAGGACTTTGTAACCACGCCCACTGTTGCCCCTCTTCTTGTTGCATCATGTGCAGAAATCAATGTTTTACCTTCAAGCCAAGAATACATTTGTTCATCAGGATGTGGGAAAGCAAAGCTGTTATAAGTGCACATCTCCATCTTCTACTGCAGTGAAATATGAGGAACTACATCATTAACCATTAAGAGCCCAGACAGAGCTCCAGTACATGTTACATGGACATTTCAACAACCAGCATCACCTTTCACTGCAGACCATGTTAGTGAGAAGAGCTGGATACTGACACCACCTGCAGCTGCAGCTCTGGACTCCTCCCAGGATATGTAGACTGTACCTTCCACTGAACATGTATCCAGAAGGATCCAGTGGTTTACTGATATGATGTCACCATGATGTTTGTAGAAAGAACACAGGGAGACGTTCAGCTGCTGAGGAGCATGTTCACTTCAGTTAGACACAGGATCATCAGTTGATGGTGTCATAAACATTCCAACTTAAGACTAGTGGTTAAGACCTTTAAAACTCAGTGGACAAGACATGTCTCTGGTTCTCTTCCAGGCAGTTTTACATATAGTGGAGGTTCCATGGTGTAATGGTTAGCACTCTGGACTCTGACTCCAGCAATCTGAGTTCAAATCTCAGTGGAACCTTTTGTTTGGACAGTAATCCTGGTGTCCTATCTACACAGATCAGTCTATGGAGAAGTCCACAGTCTGTTCATTGGTCCAGCTGTAGTCATTAATTACTGAAATAAATCAACCTTTTGATGATATTCTACTTTCAAGTGTTTATTTCTTTTAATTTTGATGGTTATAACTGACAACCAATGAAAACCCACATTCAGTATGTCAGGAAATGAGAATATGTGAAAAGGTTCAACATTGAAGACACCTGGAGCCACTCTAACCAGATAATGAACAAAACACCTGCAAAGGCCTTTAAATGGTCTCAGTCTAGTTCTGTAGGCTGCACAACCACGGGAAGACTGCTGACTTGACAGTTGCCCAAAAGACGACCATTGACACCTTGCACAAGGGCAAGACACAAAGAGGCTGGCTGTTCACAGAGCTCTGTCCAAGCACATTAACAGAGAGGGAAGTGGAGTACAAGCAAGAGGGAGTACAAAGTGTTCTGCCCAAACAGGGACTTGAACCCTGGACCCTCAGATTAAAAGTCTGATGCTTCCAATACTTCACTAGTACACTTCATGTAGTGCAGTGAGTCCTGATTGACTTGCAATTGACCCTTTGTAAAAGGGGGATTAGCTCAAATGGTAGAGCGCTCGCTTAGCATGCGAGAGGTAGCGGGATCGATGCCCGCATCCTCCAGCCTGCATTTTAACAGGGAGGGTGTAACTGGATGGATGAGAATGGATGGATAATGTAGTGGACTCCCACCCAGCAGATCAAGTCCCAGAGGTTACAGCATCATTTATTAGCTGAGTTTCCCCTCAGGGAAGCTGCTGTTTACAAGCTGTTTACAGAGAGAAGCAAGAAAACAACAGTCAGCATCATCTTCCATAAAAACACATGACAATAACATATGAGACAGAGAGTTTATGATCAGTGCTCCCCCTGCTGGTTAGGACATATGATGACATTTTAAATGTACCAGTCAAAAGTCACTCAGTGGTTTGTCTTTGTTTTTATGACTTTCTACATTGTAGATTCATCCTGAAGACATCAGAGCTATGAAGGAACACATGTGGAATGATGTAGTGAACAAACAAACAAGTGTTAAACCAAGCAGAATATGTTTGATGTTTGACATTCTTCCAAGCAGCCAGCTTTTGCTTTGATGACAGCTTTGTACACTCTTTGCATTCTCTCAATCTGAACTGAACCACCAATGCTGTGCAATGCTGACATCTAGTGGTGGAATCGCAGGCTGCAGCCTCCTCATTCCAAAATCAATCCCTCCTCCACATAAAGTCAGAAGTTCTAAATGTGAGTCATTAAATGAGAGGTTCCAGCAGAAACGTCCAAACATCTGAAGAGAAGCTGAGAAGCCTGAGATACAGGGGCTGCAAGCTGTGCTTCAACTGTTCCTGTTTAGACAATAAGAACAGATCATCACTGTCTTTTAAAATGTTCTGATCAAATCACATTAGTTTGTATATTTATATTACACACAGAGCTGTTGTTTCAGTCACATTCATTTGTTATGTGTACAGTGGGTGCAGGAAGTATTCAGACCCCCTTAAATGTTTCACTTTGTTATATTGCAGCCATTTGCTAAAATCATTGAAGTTCATTTTTCCTCATTAATTTCCACACAGCTCCCCATACTGACAGAAACACACAGAGTTGTTGACATGTTTGCAGATGTATTAAAAAGACAAAGTGAAATATGACATGGTCCTAAGTATCAGAGCCTTTGCTGTGACTCTCATATATTGAACTCAGGTGCGTCCATTTCTTCTGATCGTCCTTCAGATGGTTCTACACCTTCATCTGAGTCCAGCTGTCTTTGATGATACTGATTGGACTTGATGAGGACAGACACACACCTGTCTGTATAAGACCTTACAGCTCACAGTGCAGGTCACATACTGGGTGATGACGTCCTCCTGCAGGTGTTACTGTGGAACAACTGCTCTGGATTGGGATGAGTCTGAGTAGAACTTTGTTAGCTTTGTAAAGCTGTGTGTAGTTAGAGAGGAACTGAAAAGTGTCAACAACAAGGAGTTGGTCTCCAATGGAATAAAGTTAAACATCAGGGCTCATCCGGGATTTGAACCCAGGACCTCTCGCACCCTAAGCGAGAATCATACCCCTTGACCAACGAGCCATGTGTGACCTCTTATTTTTCATGTTTCAGTCAGTGGAAGAACATGACTTGTTTGTGTAACACTGGAGATGTTAGCTGTACATGTGCAGAACAAAGACATGACCCACAGCAGACCATCATGTTTAAGGAGCAGCAGGAAGTCCTCTTCTTAGTAACATTTAGGTGAATGGGACAGCACATTTGATGTTTGACTTCATCTATGAACACATGTCTGCAGCATGTTTACTGCATTTGAACTGTTACTAATAGAATTCCACCTGCTGTTTCTGTCGTTTCTTTCATTGCGAGTTAAGACTCCAATAAGTTCCATTAAACTCACAGTGATGTATCAAGACTTCATAGCCTTTCTTCTTCATGCCTCCCTCCCACCTTACCCATTACATTAACATTGTGTTTGTTACCAGCAGCAACATGATTGTAGTAAAAAGCTCATTGAACACTAAGCTCAAGGCTCTTGGTAGTTGCTGCTTCTTCTCCTGTGCTCCTGCAGACACTCCCAGTCCTCCTCTCTGACTGAGCTCACCTGCTTCCACTTGCTGATCAGGAGACAAAGGACAAAGGAGGGAAGATGAGACACAGAGGGACATTTGTCCTTTTGTTAGTAGGGCTGCTGCTTGTTGTTGCTCCTTTAGAAAACCTGATGTGTTTTCTTGTTCCTTCAGTAGAAAATAATGAGTCTCTTTTGCTTCTTTGTCTCCTAGTTCAGGTTTTGTTCCTCTCCTTGTCCTCTGACCTGCTGAGGGATGTCAAATGGACTTTAGCTGCACATGCTGGAAGATCATAGGAAGATGTTCATGTATTGAAAGTTCCATGTAAGGAAAGCTTTAGCTCTTCTTCTTCCTCTTTGATTCTTGGATTCATTTGTCTTTGAAAATGACTCTTTGTCTTCTTCCTGCTTTTGCTTTCATCATGCTTTGATTCATTTCCTCTCTGTCTCTAGCTTCCTGTTTTATTTGGAAAGATCTAAGCTGTGTTCCAATTCAGGGTCTGCATCCTTCGGAGGACACAGCCTATGCGGTCTAAGGAGGCCGCGTCCTCCTGAGGATCCTCCGGAGGATCCTCCGGAGGATTCTCAACCATTGGTAAATGGGACGGTCTAGCCTTCAAAGCACTTCCTGATTGTGGCGCGACGTCACAAGTTCTGCCCCCCAAGCCCGGGAAAAACAAACGCGGACAGACGACAGCAGACGAACACAGAGTAAAAAGAGAAAAGAGAGGAAAGACACGAAAAGGCAGAAAAACGAAAGATGGAAATGGAGATCGAGATTTGGATTTTGTTTTGTTTAATATTTACGTTGTTGGTGGAAGAGGAGAGGCGGCTTCAGCGGTGGCTTCAGCAGCAGAGAAATCAGCGCCGACTCGTTTATTTCAGGCTGGGAGAGCGCAGTGGAGAGGTAACGTTAACCCGCTGCTGTAATAACCCATACTATTGATAATAATTAATATACCAGTTACTGAACAAATGCCTGCCATATAAACAGTAGTTGACAAATATGATTTAATGTAATATGTATTTATTCATTTGTAAGACTTGAAATGTGTTTTAGTTAAATTAGTTAAATGTGTAAGAACTGTTAACATTCAATAGAATTGTATCAGCTGTAAATCAATAGCTGTAGTTTAATCCTCATGTTCTTACCCTCATGTCTCCAGACAGGGCGGATTTACTGCCGTATAAATGTACACGTCCCTGTTCTACAAACCTTTTTAACAATCATGACACCACCCAAGACTTCCGGCTGAGCAGAGAGTCCCTGGCGGTGCTGCTGACCTTGCTGTTCCTCTTCTGGCTGGCGAGTGGGACATCCTACAGAGTGGTGGCAAGGGTGTTCGGGATGCCTCGCTCCACTGTTCACTGCATCGTCCATCGGGTTAC
This sequence comes from Parambassis ranga, assembly GCF_900634625.1. NCBI lineage: Eukaryota > Metazoa > Chordata > Actinopteri > Ambassidae > Parambassis > Parambassis ranga. The sequence goes on along the minus strand of NW_021144804.1, from coordinate 959,147 downwards.
TGGGGAGGTGGTGGCTATTCGCCACAAGGTCATCTACCTCCCCAAGACCGCAGAAGACCTGGCGGCAGTAACCCAGGGGTTTGCAGGGCTGGCGAGACACGGAGCTTTCTGCAAAGCTGCTGGAGCAATCGACGGCTGCCATGTGAGGCTCAAGCCTCCAAGCGGCCCTGATGGTCACTGCTACCGCAACAGGAAACTGTTTTCCTCCATTTTATTGCAGGCAGTGTGTGACCATCAGGGCCGCTTCATTGACACGTACGTGGGTTGGCCGGGGTCGGTGCACGACTCCAGAGTACTCCAGCACAGCCCACTGTACAGGCGTGGCATCTACCCTCCTCCAGGGCACTTCATCTTGGCAGATGGCGGGTACCCATGTCTCCAGCATTCACTCCCCCTCATCACACCCTACAAGCAGCCGGCACAAGGTGTGGCAGCCCAGCGCTTCAACAGCCATCATTCCAGGACACGCTCCATCATAGAGCGTGCCTTTGGAATGATGAAGACATGGTGGCGAGCCATCTTCCTCCAAGCGCTGGAGGTGCACCACACCTTTGTGCCTCAGGTATGTCACTACATGAGAGAAATATTGCTTATTGTCAAATGGTGAATACCATGTAAGTAATTCTTCTTTTCTACAGGTCATAACAGCTTGTGCCTGCCTGCACAACATCTGCCTGGGTGCCGGTGACATCATGGCCCCAGAGGATGGAGTGCAGGAGGACATAACAACAGTTAAAAGAGTTAATTGTTTACACCTAACAAGTCTGATGTGCTTCATCTGGTCAAGTTCAGTAGAACTGATGGAGCCACTTGGGCTACGTTCAGACTGCAGGCTAAAGTGACCAAATCCCAATTTTTTGCACTAATGTGACCTGTATCTGATATTGTCATGACAGTGTGAACAGCTCAATTCCGATGTTTTTATATCCGACCCAGGCCACTTTCATATGTGGTCCTAAATCAGATACTTTTTTTTGCAATGCGACCTCAGTCTGAACGGCTATGCGGCATATATCCGACTTTTGCGTCAGTAAAAGGCGACAGGCGTCACAATTCTGCGACACAGGAGCGGGCAGACAAGCTGTGTCGTTAGCAACAAGCGCCTGTTGCCAGGAAGTAGAGCCCAACTCCAATGCGCGGCTCACAGATGAGGGAGATGTAGACTGTCTTGCTGTGAAAGTGACACAGAAAGGCGCTCGCAGACGTATTCAAAGGTTCTCGTCATTCTGAAGTTATGAATGTTGCATGTTATGAATGAAGTCAGTGTCGCTAAAAGCAGTCACATCACTATCCCACCACTCCGCACCCACACAACAAGTAAAACCTATATATGACCACCAAAAACCCATAACACATTATATTTTTTTTTTTTTATTTTAGATACTATATTAATCCCAGAGGGAAATTCTTTACGGCAGTGTCATACAATGACTAGCAAGGTGCGCCACAGGCTAGGGTGAAGTGTCTTGCCCAAGAACACACAACAGTGACTAGGGAGGAGTTGGGATCGAACCACCAACCTTCCGGTTACTAGACAACCCTGCTATACCACTGCGCCACTGTTGTCCCTAAAACAATGTTGTGTTTCTGCCAGGTTTCGAACCAGGGACCTTTCGCGTGTGAGGCGAACGCGATAACCACTACACTACAGAAACTCACATATAACATGTCTTAAAGTAAGTATTATTAGGAGGATGCTGTCATCTTCCTGCTAAATTGAGCTTTCTCACCTGGAGAGCCGCCGATCCTGAAGGACAAACTGGAGCAGACAGGGGTGGACCACCTGCTGTCAGAGTGGATCAGGGACTACCTCACAAACTGACCACAATAGCTTTAATTTGCACATACAAATACTACTGTTTACTGCTTACTTTTGCACTTCAGCCACTTTACAGTCTGTTTACATTGTTCATGGACATTTGGATAGTGATAACATTTATGACTTGATAACCTGTACATACTTAATATTTTATATTTTATTTGTATCTATTCTCTATTCTATTTTACTGTGTCTTATATTTCAAGCTGCTCACTTGTGCCTTAAATTGCCCCTCAGGGACAAATAAAGTTTTCTGAATCTAAATCTGAATCTGAACAATATGTGAGAGCCCAGAACTGTGGGTCTTCAGAAACAACACTGACGGCTGTGTGCTGCAGAAGTTCTCTAACAACACTGCGATTGTTGGTTTCATCACTGACCACGACGACGCAGAGTACAGAGGACTGACGCAGAACTTTGTGGACTGGTGTCAGCGAAACCACCTCCTGATCAATGCAGGGAAAACCAAGGAGATGGTGGACTTTCGCAGACGACACTCAGCCCCCGGTGTACAATACATAATTTATTTAGTTATGTAGTAGACCAGCAGAGGTCGGGAGGCGGAGTATATGAGTGTGGTGGACAGCTTTGTGGAGTGGTGCGGACAGAACCACCTGCAGCTGAATGTCACAAAGACAAGAGAGCTGGTGGTGGACTTCAGGAAGCACCAGACACTCCCAAACCCGGTCAGCATCAAGGGTACCAACGTGGACATTGTGGACAGCTACAAATACCTGGGTGTCCACATTGACCACAAACTGGTCTTGAGACCTGCAAAGAGAGAGAGAGAGAGCGAGGCACAAAACTACGAGGAAGACAGTAAACACAGATTATGAGACGATATTACCCAGTATGATCCAGACTAAGGAGAGTAGAGGAGAGGTCAGAGGGTGAGGGGGAAACTGCTCAATGGGTCCTGTTTGTACCCCCCAACAAGGTAGGCCTAGAGAGAGAGCATGCTCTTCTTAGTTTGACATTGGTAAAGATATGTGCAAAGATTTCTTCTAACTGTGTCAACAAAGATTGAACACTTTGCATATCACTGTCCTCCATGAGGAGACTGTCCTCCATGAGGAGACTGTCCTCCATGAGGAGACTGTCCTCCATGAGGAGACTGTCCTCCATGAGGAAACTGTCCTCCATGTCTAGATAAGGCTTGCTGTCTAGCAGCTGGGAGAAATGTCTTTCTGTGGCTGTGGCATTAGCTAAACATTGAATCATGAAGTTTATTTGTTGCAGGAAGTGGTCTTGTATTAGGGTGTGACCCTCCTGAGAAGCAGAACCTCTCCTTTATAGGGCTGTCTTGATAACTGCCTCTCATTTCCACCTGTTGTCTGTTCCATTTGCATAACAGCAGCTGAAACTGATCCACAATCAGTGTTGATCCTAACTGGACAGGCTGATTTCACACAGGTGTGGCCAGATCAACCTGTGGTTAAGTACCACAGGCTTCTAAACTGCTGTGATCTCCAACCTCACCTTTATTTCTAAGATATTTGAAAGGGTGGCTGCAAGTCAGTCCACCAACAGCACCGGTCTGTTTGAAGTGTTCCAGGATTCAACAATAATCTGTTAAATTAAGATTAAGATTAAGATTAAGAAACCTTTATTAGTCCCACAATGGGGAAATTGCATTTTTGCAACGGCATACAGACAGCAAGGGATAAGTTAGGAAAAAGATATATACATTATAAAATAGGCTACCAATAAAAGATATATACATTATAAACAGTTTACATATTTAACAGTTATTGCACAGGTGAGTGGAGGTAGAAATGGTATATAAACTGTACAGAGTGCATCAAAAACTAAATAGATAATTTATTGTATTGAGTATTGCACCTATCAGAAGTGTTTATTATACAGTCTGACAGCAGCAGGAAGGAAAGACCTTCTGTATCTCTCTTTCACACACCGAGGGTGGAGCAGTCTGCCACTGAAGCTGCTCTGCAGGGCTGACAGGGTGTCCTGCAGGGGGTGGGACTCATTGTCCAGCATGGATGTTAGTTTTGCCAGGACCCTCCTGTCACCCACCTCCTGCACTGAGTCCAGAGAGCAGCCCAGGACAGAGCTGGACTTCCTGATGACTCTGTCCAGCTTCTTCCTCTCCCTCTCAGTGATGCTGCTGTTCCAGCAGACCACACCATACATGATGACTGATGCCACCACAGAGTCATAAAAGGTCTTCAGGAGTGCCCCTTTCACTCCAAAAGACCGCAGTCTCCTCAGCAGGTAGAGCCTGCTCTGGCCCTTCCTGTACAGTGCGTCTGTGTTGTGAGTCCAGTCAAGTTTGTTGTTGAGGTGAACACCCAGGTATTTTATAAGAGTCCACCTGCTCAATGTCCATTCCCTGGATGTTCACCGGTAAGGGGGGGGCTGAGTGTCGTCTGCGAAAGTCCACCACCATCTCCTTGGTTTTCCCTGCATTGATCAGGAGGTGGTTTCGCTGACACCAGTCAACAAAGTTCTGCGTCAGTCCTCTGTACTCCGCGTCATCGTCATCTCTGATGAGACCAACAATCGCAGTGTCATCAGAGAACTTCTGCAGCACACAGCCGTCAGTGTTGTGTCTGAAGTCCGACGTGTAGAGGGTGAAGAGAAAGGGGGCCAGGACAGTCCCCTGAGGGGCACCCGTGTTACAGGTGAGCAGGTCAGACACACAGTTCTGGGCTCTCACAAACTGTGGTCGGTTTGTGAGGTAGTCCCTGACCCACTCTGACAGCAGGTGGTCCACCCCTGTCTGCTCCAGTTTGTCCTTCAGGATCGCCGGCTGGATGGTGTTGAAAGCACTGGAAAAATCAAAGAAGGTGATTCTCACAGTGCTGCCGGGCTTCTCCAGGTGAGAAAGAGCTCGGTGTAGCAGGAAGGTGACAGCGTCCTCCACTCCAACATTAGGCCTGTAGGCGAACTGCAGTGGATCCATTGAGGAGCCCACTGTGGAGCGGAGGTGTCTCAGGACCAGTCTCTCCAGTGTCTTCATGAGGTGGGATGTCAGAGCCACTGGTCTGTAGCTGCTGAGGTCTTTGGGGTGCGGTGTTTTAGGCACTGGTACCACACAGGAGGTCTTCCAGAGCTGTGGTACCACCCCCAGCTTGAGGCTCAGATTGAAGATGTGCTCCATAACTCCACACAGCTGGTCTGCGCAGGACTTAAGGAGCCTGGAGCTAATGGCATCTGGTCCAGCTGCCTTCCTTGTCTTGGTTTTCCTGAGTTCTGTTCTCACCTGGGCTGCTGTGAAGGACAGGGGTGGGGGTGGGGGATGAGTGTCACTGTGTGGGTGTGAAGTGGTTTGATGTTGTGATAAGCTAAGAGTGTGGGGGGCTGTGGGAGAGGAACAAAGGCCAGGAGTCAGTCAAATATCACAGACCAGAGTGAAATCAAGTCCTTTTGAGGCAGAAATAAGCCCCTGGACTCACTGTGGGGCCACAGTCACTTTTTGGCAGATGAAAACACCAGTTTTTGAGGTGTATTATTTTAAAGGGGTCTTCATGGTATAAATGTGCTGGCTGCATCATAAGTTCTTGTTATTTAATGATAGTTAATTATAACTTCGTGGACCTGCAGACTCTTTGTCTTCATATGGGCTGAATGAAGGGAGACTAGCACAGATTTGACATGTGTGACTTCCACATGCTTTCCTACCATGAATGGAACAAGTCAAGCAGCACATGATGTGTTTGTGTAACACTGGAGATGTTAGCTGTACACGTGCAGAACAAAGACATGACCCACAGCAGACCATCATGTTTAAGTAGCAGCAGGAAGTCCTCTTCTTAGTAACATTTAGGTGAATGGGACAGCACATTTGATGTTTGACTTCATCTATGAACACATGTCTGCAGCATGTTTACTGCATTTGAACTGTTACTAATGTCATGATGCCAGCTGTGTCAGCTTTGTTTCCCTTTAAGTCCTCCATCTTCCTGCTTCATGTACTTTGTTGTTTTGTTGGATATCCTGTTTTATTGTGAAAGGACTCTTTCCTTCCTCTTGTGTTTCCCTCCTTGTTGCTCAGCTGCTCCGCCATGATTGTTGTCACCTGTGTCTTGTTAACTCTTGTGTGTCCAAGTCTTGTGCTGTCCTTTGCTGTCTCTGTCACTTTCAGAGCTTTCTATGTTTGCACCTGTTGTTTCCTGTTCCTTCAGTGTCTTCAGCATGCAGTCTGTTCAGGTTTGGGTCCCTTGACCTTTTCTTTAATACTTTGGTAGTTTATAATTTCACCTGCTGTTTCTGTCACTTCTTTCATTATGAGTTAAGACTCCAATAAGTTCCATTAAACTCACAGTGATGTATCCAGACCTCATAGTAAAGCCTTTCTTCTTCATGCCTCCTCCCACCTTACCCATTAAGCACATGTGTTTGTTACCAGCAGCAACATGATTGTGGTATAAGCTCATTGAACACTGTGCTCAGGGCTCTTGGTAGTTTCTGCTTCTTCTCCTGTGCTCCTCCAGACACTCCCAGTCCTCCTCTCTGACTGAGCTCACCTGCTTCCACTTGCTGATCAGGAGACAAAGGACAAAGGAGGGAAGATGAGACACAGAGGGACATTTGTCCTTTTGTTAGTAGGGCTGCTGCTTGTTGTTGCTCCTTTAGAAAACCTGATGTGTTTTCTTGTTCCTTTAGTAGAAAATAACGAGTCTCTGCTTTTGCTTCTTTGTCTCCTAGTTCAGCTTTTGTTCTCTCCTTGTCCTCTGACTTGCTGAGGGATGGAAAATGGACTTTTAGCTGCACATGCTGGAAGTCCTGACTCCAAAGCGAGTAATTTCCCATAGACTCCCATGATAAAATGGCCGACATCACAGCAGAAAAGAACATGTTTACAGCCTGGTACAAAAAACCACTCTGGTCTCAGATGATAGGTTCTCTTCTAGTGTCAACTGTATCGGGGGTGAATTTTTTTACAACTCACTCCTTTCAATTGTATTCAGACTTAAAATTACACATAATTATGGGCGTTGCCGCTTGAGTGACTGACAGTTGACGTATCACAGCACGAGTTTCCTCCCCCTCTTTGTCCATATTTGTAGTTTTGGCGGACGTGACACTGCCAACATGGCGGCGGTCAGCGTGTCCTGGAACCTCCCACCGAGCCTCAGAATGGCTCTTCCGAAACAAACGGAAGCTCTCACGGAAGCTCTGTCCATAGTTTTTACTGTCAATGGAACGTGTTCTAAGGGTTGTCAGAATTTCTGTATGAGGTATTGTAAAGATATAGAGAAAGTAAATACATCTATTGTGTGGTAATGTGGTATAGATAAATGTGCATGAATTAATATTTATAATATTATTGTTGTTAGTTATTATGTGTATATTAAAATTTTTTATACATTTTATGAAAGTGCTTGTGTTACTGGGTGATTGGGGGAGGGGCATTTTTATTGATTTTTATTTAGGAGCAATAGTGATATCAAAGTGTTTGGGCTCAGGCGATTCCTCTTTTTTGATAAACTTCCCCAGCCTTGGAAAACACCCTCTCACAGGGGGCCGAAGAAGCAGGTGTGCACAGAATCTGAAGTGCCAGTTTGTACGGGTGCGGATATAGATGCTTCTGAGTGAGCCAGTAGAGCAAAAGGGTCCTGTTGCCTTGGAATGTTCAGTTCTGCAGGATACCTTTGCACTTGAACAGTAGCCTCTGCTTTGGCACTGGACTGTCCACGGCCCTGAGTCACAGTATTGTCAAAAAGCGGCCACAGGTCACCTGCAAACGAATATATAACGATATTGCAGTAAACGTTAAGAAATGTTGATGATCTAAAAAAATAAAATACACATTGTCCAATGCCACGTTTTTTGCTTACCTCACTTTCCACAAGTTTACCGGGTCCAAGGTGTTCCTGTAGGTTTTGTGTAAACAATTTATATGGGCCCATCTTGCTCCATAAAATCTCTGGCTTTTCCCCAGCCCAAATTTCATTTACTACTGTAGGAAGAAAATAAAAAAATACTTGTAATGACCTCAGCACAGACAAAACACCACTTTCCACTGAATCAGGTTGCATTACTGATAGAGGAGGAGCAGGGCTGGATGACGGTGGAGCAGAGGTAGAGGGTAGTGTTGTATGGGGAGGAAATAGTGGATGGTGATGCTGAAAGTGTGGATGAAGAAGGCCATTTGTGGGGGATGCGGGGTGTGGGCTGTGTGTATTTGGTAAGGTGGTCAATGTTGACCACCTTGTTCTTGTGGTCAGCACTTTTATATTCAGTTTTAATTATTGTGAAGGGCCCTAGCAGTGGTTTACCCCCCTTCCTTTGCTCCTGACGGATGACCTGATCTCCCACAGCAAACTTGTCCTCCTGCCCTGTCTCCTCCCTCTTCCGCTTCACTGAAGCCCTGACCCTCTCAGTGTTTTCCAGGGTGACTGCATAATTTCTTTTAAGTATTTTTAGTCCTGCAGATAGTGTTTCATGCCCCAACACATTCTCCACGATGCTATCAGTTACCTGAGAGGAAATATATCACAATGTTGGTAAACCAGATTGGTGGATTACTGTACCATGCACCACATACATGTATTGAGAACACACCTCATACTCTTCTGGAATCTCAGTAGGATATCTCTTCTCCCTACCAAACATTAGAAAATAAGGTTGTCAGTTGTTTTTTTGTTCTCAGGGCAAACAAAGAGGATTGCAGGTGGCTGTCCCAAGTCTCAGGTTTCTCCCCAACTAGTTTATTCAAAGTCCTGTAAGATCAAAGATAAACACAGTTACATGATTGCAAAAAGTAACACAAAATCGACAAACATTATAAAACCATACCTTTGAATGGTCCCAGTCATTTTCTCTACCAAGCCATTGGTCTGGGGGTGGTAGGGTGAACACAAGCTTCTCTTTGTTCCCAGCTTGTCACAGATCCTATAGTTTATCTGGATTAACAATAATAATACTGAGACAAAACTTATCATTGAAATTAGGGGCAGATAACATAAGTGGTGTTACCTGATTGACAAATTCACATCCTTGGTCAGGTAAAAGCCTTCTTGGGGCACCAAATTTATAAAGTAAACAACCTCCACTGCTCCTTTGGTCTTCAGTGGATACGCCTCTGTCCACTCGTAAAGTAATCTATCATAACACAAATATACTGGTGGCCCTTCTTTGTTGGTGTGAGCTTGCCAATAAGGTCCATGCCCAGTAGTCCCAGTGGCTCAGTTATCTTAAACATAAAAAAGTCTAGTTATGGACATGGCTTCAATTGGAAATATGTTAAATGTTTTAATGCAGTCACCTCAATGGGGATGTATGCCTTCTTTATTTTCGTAGTGCTTCTTCCGGCCTGGCATTCAGGACACTCAAATATCTACAATAATTAAAGTATGGGGTGAATGAAAATCACCAAAAATTACCATGCACAGATTAAAAAAAACCCATTTCCGTATGTCTTTTTCCATACCAGGCCAGTAATATCTACGTGCAATAGCATCATATGTTTTCTCCATCCCACAATGGCCACCATGCTCACTAGCATGCAAATCCTGGAACACCTGGTTTGCTTCTTCAGGTGACTTAACAACTTTTGCAAGGTGTTCTCCCTGCTTTCGTCTTCGGCGAATATAGTGGAGCTGCTCATCTAATGATGATTCCGTTTATTTTTTTAATGAAATTGTAATTTACAATAGAAAATAAAACAATAGTTACCACTTACCCTTAATTAAGTAATTTTCACACCTTCTCCGGATAATGAACCAGCTCTTTGCCGAAGAGCCCACAGGACAAGCATTATGTCTCAGAAACCTTTCAATTTCCTGAACCATTTGGGGATTCATTTTTCCCTTCCTACACTCTCGAATTCTTACCTCAAGAAACTACTGCACTTACCTCTGACTATATCTTACCTCAACAAACTGCACTTACCTATGTCTTGTGTTTTACTAATCTACTTTTATCTGTGTTCTCAACTAAATTGCTGTTTCTCTTTCTCTCTCTTTCTCAAATCCACTAAACTCACCAAGTAGGCAATCATGGTTGCCATCTGTACCTTACAAGGTGGAACTTGTTGGGGAAATTGCACACAGATAGTTATTGGTTGAAGACTTATCAGCAGGACTTGTAGCACTATGGTTGTTTTACCACAGGTTTACCCTTGATCCTTGTAATTAGAAAACCTTTGGAACAAATTCTGTTTGAACATCCTGCCTACAAAGTAGCCTATAACCTCACTACAAACAAATACATGCAATGTCTAGGGGTGGCCATGCAGTGACGCAAGCTTTTATTTTGAAAGGTGCATCTGGCTTAATGTGTGTGTGTGGCTCCGTAGCGTAATCAAACACAGCTTATTTAGGATTTTAATGATTACATCGAAGGCGCTATGACCATGCCTGTGTGTTCTTTACATCACCTGAGTTTTTCATGTGTAAGAGTTGTACATGTACATGGACTCTTACATGGAGTCAGACCATGTTAAGTTGTCACAACATCAAGCTGTGACTACAGCCAACATTCATGTGTAACATTCACCCTTGTTCATGAAGCACTCTGTGACGTGGCAAGATGGCGCTAGGGTGTTCTGCTGCTGGCCGTCTGTCACTGTGCTCTGTGTTTTTCATGTGGATACTGCTTTACCTGTGCTGTCAAGAGGTGTTCTCGCTTCTCACATACGATCGGCAAACTCTGCTTGAGGTTGGATGCTTCTGCAATCAGCTACCCCGTGACTAGCTCTCCTCCGTTCCTTGAGGAAATACCGGCCTTCCTGAGGCGCCCTCCTGTGTATCCCACCCGCAAGAAACGCCGAAGGAGACGGGGGAAACGCGGTGGCGTCCGGGTGAGGATCGAGGCTCTCCTGAGATCTGCTTGTGTGCCTGGTCATCATCTGCTTTTGCTGGATGATCCTGCTTTACACTCACTGGCGATCAGGGCCCGATGGATCCGACCGGTGTTCCCGGAGGTCGACAGCTACGACAGCGTCGGCTGTTTGGTGGACCCCGCTCAGCTGCTGCTGCCTCCTGCCAGCCGGCGGCCACGAACAGGTAGACGTGGTGTGGATCATCAGAATCTCCGCTCACTGAAGCTTGCTTCGCCCTCGACTGGCACTCTTAATTTAAATCTGGCTCTGCTGAATGTGAGGTCCGTCACCAACAAAACTTTTCTCCTGAACGACTTCTTTACCTCGCGTAAACTGGATTTTATGTTCCTGACGGAAACTTGGCTACGTGAAGGAGAACTGGTACCTTTCTCGGAGCTGCTCCCCACTGGATGTAATTACTTTAACTCCCCACGTACCACTGGCAAAGGAGGAGGACTGGTTTCAATATTTAAATCCTCATTCCACTGCCAACAATCTCCGGCTGTCAGCTACTCCAGCTTTGAGCTGCAACTCTTCGAGGTAAAGCTCCCCGTGACTGTTCTCTGTGCGGTGGTCTATCAGCCACCAAAAATTAACAAAGACTTTGTTCGGGACTTTGCGGACTTTGTGTCGGGTGTCACTCGGGTGTCATATGATCAGTTTCTGATTGTTGGTGATTTTAATGTGCATGTCTGCTGTGAGAGCAGACCTCTGGTCAGAGACATTCTGAGTGCCATTGACTCTTAATCTCACGCAGTCCGTTTTGGTGCCGACACTAGAGAAAGGCCACACTCTGGATCTTGTGTTGTCATATGGGCTGGATGTACAGATAACTGAAATCGGACACTCCCTCTTATCTGACCATCTACCTGTGTTATTCTCCCTCTCTGTGCCTGCACCCAGCACCATGAACACCGCTCCCGTTCGCCGTCTCCGTGCTTTTAACCCCTCAACTCCCCAGCGGTTTACCGCTGCTTTTAAAAACTCCTTTCTATATTCCCTTGATCTTAGCAGCCACAGTGTGGATGATTGTGTAATGATGTTTGATTCACTTTGCTCTGAGATTTTGGATTCAATCGCGCCCATGACTCTCAAGCCTGTAAGGCCGCAGAAACAGCCTTGGCTCAATGAGTCCACTCGTGTGCTCAGACGCGCATCTAGGCAGGCAGACAGGAGATGGAAAAAGGACAAACTTAAAATTTTGTGGGATCTCCTCCAAAACGATCTCACATCATACCAGCAGGCTGTTAAAGCTGCAAAGACAGAATATTTCTCCGCACTTGTGTCTGCAAATGCTCATAAGCCTCAGGTTCTTTGTAATGTGTTTGATTCTCTGGTGAATCCATGTGATGCTGTCTGTATGTCCTACTCTGTGCGAGGCTTTTAAGCAATTTTTTATTGATAAAATTGTAGCATTTGGACACCTGCTCTCTCAGTCTGCCCAGGACCCCTCAGCTCTTTCTCCCAGCTCCGCTGTCTTTGACAAATTTGAGCCTGTCTCACTATCTCACCTCACTGAGATTGTTAAAAATTTACGGCCTGCCACTTGCCAATCTGACAGCATTCCATCCTGTCTTTTTAAAGAGGTCTTCTGCACAGTTGACACTTTTAGCTTACAATTTATAAATCTGTGTCTGAGCTCTGGATCTGTTCCATCCTCTTTTAAACATGCCACGGTGCAGCCTCTTTTAAAAAAGAAAGGCCTAGACCCCTCGGTTTTAACCAATTTTAGACCAATTTCCAAGCTCCCTTTTATCTCAAAGGTTTTAGAGAAAGCTGTTCTTACTCAAATCCAAGAATTTTTAAAAACAGCAAATGTCTGTGAACCGTTTCAATCTGGTTTTAGGCCTCTCCACAGCACTGAAACTGCTCTTTTAAAAGTTTTTAATGATCTCTTGCTCACCCGTGACTCTGGCAACTGTGCCATTCTCTTGGCTCGCTTAGAGCACCGTGTTGGCATAAAAGGCACTGCCCTAAAGTGGTTTGAATCGTATCTAACAGACAGATCCTTTTCAGTTCAGATAGGGCAGTTTTCTTCTTCAGTGGCCCCTCTGACCTGCGGGGTGCCCCAGGGGTCGGTTCTGGGCCTGCTGTTGTTCTCTCTCTACATGCTACCCCTGGGGTCCATATTCAGGAAGCACAGCATCCCCTTCCATTGTTTTGCTGACGATGTGCAGGTGTATTTGCCGCTTAGAGTTTCTGCCAAAGATTCCCTCCAATCACTGCTAAACTGCATGAGTGATATTAAGAAATGGATGGAGCTAAACTTTCTAAAATTAAATGAAAACAAAACTGAGGTTGTCTTGTTTGGTCGCCCCAACCTAGTCCTTGCCAGCTCCCTTGGCCCACTGGCACCAAACATACAAACTCATGCAAGGAATCTCGGGGTGATTATGGATGGTGCTTTTAAATTGGACAAGCAGGTGAGCTCAGTGGTCAAGTCTAGCTTCTTTCAACTAAGGCTTATTGCTAAGGTAAAGCCATACCTTAGTCAGAGTGACTTAGAGAAAGTCATCCACGCTTTTATAACCTCTCGCTTAGACTACTGTAACTCCCTGTACATTGGAATTGGACAGTCAGAGCTTCACCGTCTGCAGCTGGTCCAAAACGCAGCGGCTCGCCTTCTCACCGGGACAAAAAAGCACGAGCACATCACATTAGTGCTTTCCTCACTTCACTGGCTACCGGTGAAGCACAGAATTGATTTTAAGATTCTTTTATTAGTTTTTAAGTGCTTGCATGGGCTGGCCCCGGATTATTTATCAGACCTCCTGGTATTGCATCGGCCCTCCAGAGCTCTTAGGTCTGCTAACCAGGCCATTTGCCGACAGTCGCTCACATTTAGGCGGCGAGGTTAACGCGCCCACGTCAACTAGTGACAGTCACAACTTAACATGGGCAACTTAACTCCTCTGATTGTGTCCTGTGAATTTAGTGCCTCTGTGTCAAAGTATTGCTGAGAAATTGCTGGAAAATGTGTTGCAAATCAGACATGGGACATCTGCGTCAGATTTCTGCACCTCATGAAAGTGTTTGACACCTCAAACTCGGTGCACATATAGGGGAGCAGTCCCTGACACACATATATGAAAATCAGCCCCCTGGATCAAAGTAGGCCAAATTTCCCAGCAGCAAAATGGGTGTGAGGGTCTTAGAAACATAGGCCGTCAGGTCAGACAGGCCGGTTTGGGCCTTGAACCTTTGCGGATGTCGCACGTGGCTGAAATTTTAATATGTTGTTCGGGGGCTCCGGCTGAGCAGATCGGCATCAGTTGGGTGGCTGTGGGACCTTCGCCCTCCGAATGGCGGCCAATCAAACGTTGCCGCTTTTCCACATTCAACCCTGTGCCATTCAGACACAGAATGGCCAAACGCCTCCAAAATTGGCTCAGAACATTAACTCTGGGCCCTGGACATGTGTGCCACTCAGTTAGCTACTTAGCTTTAGCAAGTGGCTAATGAGCTGGAACAAAATTTTTGTCACTCAGTGGTGGGAGTTGAACAACATAGTCAAATATCAGCCTGACATTCCTAGAAGAAGTGATTTTCTTCTTCATTGGCCTGTGGTGTGTCACAGAATTGCTGAGTTAGTGCTGGAAATCATATTTGGATCCCTACAGGGTCTCTGTAGGACCCAGAGGACAGAGAGATGCCCACAGTGCAGACAGGCCCCCCTCTCAAAGGGGACAGGCAGGACATCTGGCCGGGGGAGAGGGAGGGGCCGGGTGGAGGGAAAGACAGTGCAGCAGCTCATTCTGCTGCAGACAGAGGGAGAGAGCAGACCATTCTGAGAGAGCTCCAGCAACTGTAAGTTAAGCTAGGTTCTTCTTCATGCTAATAGCTTAGCATAGATCCCTGTGCAGGTCAAAACAGCTCATATTACCATGTACTTTTATACAGCTTCAGTGATTTGATTCTGCAGGATCTGTAGCTGTAAAATTAGAGTTGAAAAACTTTTCTGTAGCAGAAAAAGTCAAAGGATTCAATCTAGGCCACCTGGCCCCGACCTAGTCCAGGTCCTTGCCAGCTCCCTTGGCCCACTGGCGCCAAACATACAAACTCATGCAAGGAATCTCGGGGTGATTATGGATGGTGCTTTTAAATTGGACAAGCAGGTGAGCTCAGTGGTCAAGTCTAGCTTCTTTCAACTAAGGCTTATTGCTAAGGTAAAGCCATACCTTAGTCAGAGTGACTTAGAGGAAGTCATCCACGCTTTTATAACCTCTCCCTTAAACTACTGTAACTCCCTGTACATTGGAATTGGACAGTCAGAGCTTCACCGTTTGCAGCTGGTCCAAAACGCAGCGGCTCGCCTTCTCACCGGGACAAAAAATTGTTGTATCTTTGTTTTATTGTATTTTACTGCAGTTTACTGTATTTTATCAGTTTGAGTTTATTTTATGTATTTTAATGTTAAGCACTTTAGTGGGCGATGCTCTTATAAATGTGCTATATAAATAAAGCTGACATTGACATTGACAAGAGCCAACTGATGCAGGTTCGTTGCTGTGGCGTTCATGTGGAATGAGACGTTCACAGACACTGGGAAATTGGAGACTTCATTATGTCGTCACCTAAATGATCTAGTTTAGATGCTTTTCGATGTTTTTTTATATATATTTTTTCTATACATATTTCTTTGTAGCTGAGTTTTATATTTGGATCATTTGCTAGTCATAATAATAAACATTATTTGAATGAAGGCCATGAACCTGCATCAGTTGGCTCTTGTCAATGTCAATGTCAATGTCAGCTTTATTTATATAGCACATTTATAAGAGTGTGGTCCTCCTCTGAAGTCGTAGCATTTTCTAGTTTTCTAGTTCATTGAATGGCCCACAAAACTTCCGGTTGATCGAAGGTAGCTCTCACTCCGACGGTCTTCACCCTCGACGCACGTCAGTAGAAGCACGATGACGCAAAGTGCGACATCACATTATAACATCTTTGCAGAGTCTAAAGTGAATTATTTATTATTTATTAAGGACACGAAGGACCTAATAATAATAATTTAAATGTAATCATATGCACTAATTCAAACATGGAGTCGGACACTTGATAATTGAAACAACAATCATTTTTATTGACATAACCAGCAAACAATTTTTATCCAATTATTATTATATTTTGTAATACTCAACAATCATTTTATTATTAACAGACACTATATACAAATTATGTTTGTAATTATTATGTAGTTATTATGTTAATTAATTGGGGGAAAAAGAAGTGGGTTGGGGGAAAGTCCAACAGCAACGGAAAGGTACAGAGGGTGGAGAGTATGAAGGATTTCATTCCAAAAAAGAGTTTTTGGGAACTCTTCCAGTTCCTCGGGCAGGTCTTTAGTCCACACTGCCTGAGGAACAACAAACTCTGTGTTTTGGAGGCTTAAGATGGCAATGTCTCCATTGTCTTTAGTGTGGAGTCCCTCCACCTCCACTGCTATGGGTTCCAAGGAATGCTGAAGAAAGGAAATATGAATATTAATTGCTTTGGAAAGCCACACATAGCTTACTTCCTACAGTGAGTACACTCACCTTCACTTCAGTGAAGTGGGTGCTTTGGAGGAAGTATCCGTAGTCCGGGCTGTACTTCCCCTTAAGTTGGGTGATGGTGATGGGGACCCCAATTGACAGTGGGGTCATGACTGCCTCCCTCCAAAACAGCACAGTAACTTCCTGTGTGCCCTATAATGAAAGAGGTTGTTTAGTTCTGAACAGGTGATGAAGCAACTGATGAAGCTGGAGGAGCAGCAGAACATCTTCCAGAATCTCTAAGTCCAGTTGCCTCGCTTTAACCTCTTTACTGAAAATAAACTGAATCACTAAGAATGTTTATCAACATCAACACTTTACCAAAGTGAGAAATTAATTAAATATGTTAAAGTAACATCAGCTTCCTACTTCCCTCAGCTTTAGTCGCCTCATGGGCACACCTCCACCCTGCTGCCCTTTATACTCCCTCACAGGATGCAGCTAAATGTGACAGAAAAGGGTTAAACTTAAAATATATGATGATCCCAGATATGATGTGAAGTCATATGGATGCAAAATCAATATTAAGGTAATGCTTCAGTGAGATTGGCAGGAGGCCATCATAAGAAACTTACAGCTGTGACATGTCCAGATGTGGTAATATACTCAAATTGCTCAGGGTGAGCAATTAAATCTGCTGTAGTGACTTCTGGTGAGGGTGGTTCCGGTGTCTCCCTGCCCTCTTCCTCCAGATGGCCATCCACAATAACAGGAGGGCAGCAAAAGATGACTGTGTTTTTTCGGCACAGCAGGGTGTTGGGTGAGCTTGTGCTGATCACTAAATTTTTAATTACATAGCTTTTTCCAATTTTAATTTTGGAGGCCAAAGATGACGATTTGGCTCATACTTTTGATGACATAAATCCCTGATCTGTGCTCAGTGTCTTACCTGTCCCTGGCTAGCTGTCTCTGCCAGCTGGTGGAGTTTGCTGCTCAAACACATAACAAGCTTGTCCCTGAGGTTGGGCATAGGATGCAGCAAGGGGCAGCAGAAGGAAGAGGAGGAGGGGATGGGTAGAGGAGGTCATGTAAGGCTGCCTCAAGAGTGGAGACCACCTCAGCCCACTCCATTCCCTGCACAGCATGTTCAAACTCTGCCATGAGGTCCATTTTTGACTGATGTCCCAGAACTGGTCCTATTGCACAGTAATAGGACCTATCTTCAGCCTCCCTTAATAAGAGGCTGCGGGCATTTTAACTTAACTAATTGCAGACTACGAATTTACACACAAACACCAATAAATATGTTATATGAATGGAATTTAAGTATGTTGTTTTTAGCTCTTACGAAGACCAAACTAGCTCAAAGTGTGTGTGTGTGTGAGTTCTCAGGTGCTCAGTGCTCAGGTTTCGAGGAATATTGTTTGAAAAATGCATTTGCTTCTTTATAATATATATATTGTTTATAATCTTTATATTGTTATATTATATATTGTTGTCTTCATATGTTATAGTATTTACATTGTTTATATATATCTTGTTTATAATATTGTTTATATATATATATATTAGGGGGGGGAAGGTTCAGGAAAAAAATCCAGTTCAGGGCGCGTGTTCTGTTCGGTTCTGGACATGCGCATCAAGTAATGCAGGGAGGTGTTTTTACCACAGCATAGAGATGAGTGTTGGCAACTTGGCGTCTCTCTCACTACATTTGGCGCTTTCCAAACTTTTTTTAATCAAAAGCAACTAGTGACTCTCTCTGGTGACTTTTGAAAACTGACATGAAATCATTCTGCAGTCAGGCTACTGTCCTCGACAAGCAGTGGCCGTGAGCTTCTCCCCCGCCTCAACGCATTCACAGCCGGTCACTCTCACTGTAGCGTCAGCTGCAGCAGAGCAGAGACCCACAGCACTCCGACTGTCCGACGGAGAGAGTATGTGCGCACACGTGTCTGTGTGTGTCTGCACACGTGTCTGTGTGTATGCACATCCTTCCTCTGTGCGCAGACAGCAGTGGTGAAATGTAAACACACAACCATGCAGACAGAAACGACATGCTGCCGTGCAAATAAGATAAATAACATGAGCTGTTCAGTTTGTTTAATAAAAGAACAAGGTGTAGACCTGTTATATAGGAAGGTTCTCTTAAATGGAAAAAGAAATGAAATTGACTTGACCTGATATAATGATGGGAAACACTGAACTGATTCTTAAATATGGTAAATGTTGGATAATTAGGATACATATTTTGTGCTCATCTGGTATTTCCAGAGTGTTAAAAGTGTTTAAAAAAGTGTTAAAAAAGTTTAGTGAACCGCTCCACCCCTAATGAATTGAAAAGAGAACACTTGGAGAGCTGCAGTTAAAGAATAGTCTGAATATTTGCCATATGAAAGGTCTGAGTCTGGAATAATGCCTTAAGGTTATAACAAGAACAGGCTGTATGATTTTTATAATGTGGAAAGGCAACACCTGAATGATGAACAATATGACAGATATAATGTTTACAGTCTGATCAATAAACAGGATAGATGTCCTCTGTATGTGCCTGTGTATGTTTGCCTGTCTCTGTGAGAATCTGCAATCTGAATTTAAATTGCTGAAACACGCTGACCAATCTGCACGGATGAAGCTCTTTTAGTTTGAAAAGTAGAGAATGCTAAAGACAAGAACAGTATGAAGCCTTAAAGAATAGCCTGGAAATATACCATATGAAGGGTCTGAGGCTGGAATAATATCTTAAGCTTATAAGAAGCACAGGCTGTGTGATTTGAATGTGGAAAAATAACAGACAGCTGAAGAATGATCAATATGACAGTTGTAATGTTCACAGTCTGATCAATAAGCAGAGTATAGGTCCTCTGTAGGTGCCTGTGAATGTTTTCCTGTATCCATGGCAACCTGAATGTTTATCAACTGAATGTTAATCTGAATTTAATTTGCTGACACATGGTTAAGAATTTGAAAAGATGAAGCTCTTATTTTGAAAAGCAGAAAATCTTAATATTATGAAGATATGAAAAAGAAACAGCTGAAGACAAGAACAGTATGAAGTCATGACCTTAAAGAATAGCCTGTGAATTTACCATATGAAAGGCTGGAATAAAACCATAAGACTATAAGAAGCTCAGGCTGTGTGATGCTTAAAGTCTGATAAAGACTACAAATATGGCTGCTTTGTATGCCTCTGTGTGTCAGCCTGTCACCATGGTAACAGCCCTGCCCGCCTAATTAAGCTTAAAGTCTTCTTCATGTCTCAGTCAGTTATAGCTCAGTCCAGGCTTTTATGTGCAGCTGTGGTTGTTAGAAGACACAGAGTGTGTCTGACACTGACACCCTCACTGACAAACTGTCCGAAGCAGCACTTTGAAACCAGCCTGTCCAGTTAGGATCAACACTGATAGTGAATCAGTTTCAGCTGCTGTTGTGCAAATGGAACAGACAACAGGTGGAAATGAGAGGCAGTTATCAAGACAGCCCTATAAAGGAGAGGTTCTGCAGGTGCTGACCACAGACCAGTTCTCTGCTCTCATCCTTTCTGCCTGATGTTTGATCACTTTGGCATTTTGTCAGTGCTCTAGCACAGGTAGAGACACCCTCAGTCTGTCCACATCAGTGTCAGTGAAGATTTCAGATTGTTTATAAAGTGTTCATTCTGGAGCTGTTCCACATTTGTTGTGGAAAATTACAGTAAACAATGAAATACTGTGAGAAAGTTATGTACTGTGTGATGAATAAGGTCCTTGTATTCTATTACAGTGGATTAAGATTATTGAGGACATCTACTGTGAATCTGTCGCTGTAAGTTACATTCTGTTATTTTTCTGACCAACTAAACGAGGTCAACACTCGTCAGTATCGTACCTAGCTAGCCTCAGTTGTGGAGTAGGCTGTAGAACAGAAGCTCTCCCTCTCAGAATGTCTCACACATGAAAGGTATGTCTGTTTAGTACAGCAACGATTTCAGCATTCATCCTGCATGTTAACATTGTACAGACTGCTGGTCTCATGTGGCTGTTTCCCTTTGCAGCTCTAGCTGCCATCAGGTCAAGAAAGGTCAGAGAGATGGACATGGTGATTAAATATGATGCAGTACAAGTTCTTATGAGTTCTTTACAGTTGTTATGAAGATTATGTATAAAGGCCTGTCAGACTGCCTGGGTCTAACTGCTGCCAATGTTACCACTGTTTGCTATAAGGAAAACATGGTGAAACAAGCCAACATGCAGACTCCATATAAAAACAGCACAAAGCCTGTATTTGAAACATAGACCAACTTTACACCTGACTGCATCCAACCTCTGTGCTGCCTGAGCCATCCCTGTGTTTCTGTGCTGCTACCAAATAAATCTCATCCTGTAATGAAATCTATACCTGATGTATGCCAGTGATCCAGCAGACATGTTACCTCAGGTCTCGCTGTCATGCTGCCTCTGTTGATTCTGCAGTGGTTCACTGGCTCCTTCAGTGTGGTCTTGCTGTCAGACCGTCTCCTTGTTTTGATGAACAGTGTAAAGGAAACATGCCAACTTCAGGTTTCGTTGGTCTTCAGGTTTTTCTAGAAAGACACACAAAAAAGACAAATCACTAACCACAGTATTATAACAGCACAAAATGTCTCACATTTATCACAACTGCCATGACAGTCTGCAAACTTACTGGCTGTTTATGAGCAACAGCTGCTGATGAGGTCTCCGAGGCCTGGATCAAACTTCAGGGACTCCTCATGTCCTATAAACAAGTATGTCAACATGAAAATAAATGATACTGTGTATACATTTTGAGCATGAAACAACCTCCTGTCACATTTACACATGTACCTGGACCAAAGAGGAAGTCCAGCTGGTATTCCTGCTCCACAGTGTAGCTGCCTGGGTCCCTGGTATCCTTTGGTCAGCTTCCTGTTCAGCAAAGACAAAACAAACAATTGCATCAGTGCACAGTTCTGTGTAAGTGATCTGGTGAATAACTTTTAATATAAAATACTTATCTTTATGTTTTCTCCTTTAACAAACTGTGACGATCCATCTGAGAAGCCTCCTCTGGGACTGAATACAACATCAAAACTGGAATCAAGTTAACGAGTACAAGGAACAGCATTGTCTAATAATACACAAACATAAAATAACTTCACATTTACCTCACTTTCTTCTCTCTTTGTCTCACTCTCCCAGAACACCCAGAAACCTAAAACATCTTCAACATTCTGAAAACTGGGTTAGTGCAGCACATAAAATACATGAGAACACATCTGAACATATGGAACACAGCAATGAACAAAACCAAGTAGCCCCAGACCTGAACACAACAGGTGTCGACGGGAGAAAAGCCTGATCTGTCGGACCTCATTCAACCGGCCGTGCCCCGTTTATGCAGGCTCCAACCAGCTGTCTAAGGCCAGATCGGGGTTCTCCTGTCTTTCCTCTGCATTTGCCATGTCCACCTAAAACATCCTGAACACGCAGCCACCACACCTAACATATATAACAATGAACAAAAACAGTGTATGCATATATGAGTGTTATGGCTAGCGTTGTATGAGAGAAGGACAGAGGGAATGGGAGAGAGTGTGGGAGTGAGGAAGAGCACAACTGGTAAACAGAAATGAATGTGTTATGGCTAAAATATGACACTGGGCTGTTTTGAGGCCTGAAAGTCCTTTGACTCAAGTTAAACTGCAGGCAAACTGTCAGACAGAACACTTCCTGCTGTTGAAGTTGGGCTTTAATGGCCGTGGCGAAACTCTTTAAAAAAATGCCATGTCCCCTATCGGTTAAATGGACGCCATCTCGCAAAAACAGCCCAGGAGTCATACTTTACGTCAGTGCGATGCACAAAGTGTGCACCAACAGAACAGACATATGCAGCCATAACACTGTTCACGAACCTGCGGGCCTTGTCTATGTTACCAGGACTGGCAACACCCCTCCACCTGCACCTCTGAGTGAGCCCTGAGAAGATGATTTTCATAGCTGGATGCTGCAGGTGGAGGCGGTGCAGGTCCTCCTTCATCGCTGCAACAAGCCTGACAATTGAGACCCGCCACAGTGGATGAGGAGGACCTCTGGAACTGCTCTTCCTCGTAGGGACCTGGAGAAGGGGAGGAAATTACTCCACCTGAGACCACCACACCCAAGCCAGTAGATCAGGGGTCTCAAAGTAGCGCGCGGGCCGATATTTTGTGGCCCCCCACTTGACATCAAAGTTTAGTGTTAGTGCGGCCCGCACATTTTTCTCACACGCACTTATTTACTGAGGCTTGTCCTGTGCGTTTTATTTTTATTAATTGCCCGTCAGTATTTCTCTGATATTTAGTTAGAATTTTTTTTAGGAGTGGCAGCCTCCGTTCTGCTCGGCGTGTCGTTTCTGTCTCTGCATGCTCGCGCATTTCTCCGCTGCAGAGGAGTTCTTGGTGGTGGAGGCGTCAGGGCCGTCTGAGAGCAGAGCATTTCAACTTTACGACTACTGAAAGACCACCTGAGTGAGCATTGGCATATCATAACACGTTACAACAGAAGAAGCATTAATCACTTCTTGACTTTAAATAGGGACACTGACATAAGAACATTTACCTGTGCAGCAGGAGAGTCTCTGGCTGCGACCTCTGGTGGTCCAGGATCTGCCAGGTCCAGCCGCCTCCAGCGCACCTTTTGGACCTGGGACCTCTTCCCCTTCCGCGGCATTGTCCTGTGAAGAAGGTAGACAGAGTTGTGTGTATATGTACTGTGTGTGTATATGTATGTATAGCTATGTGTTATTTATATAGAATATGTGTGTAGGTGTTAATGTGTTTAATGTTATTTATATAGAATATGTGTGTGTCTGTAGGTGTTAATGTGTTTAACCCTCAGGAGATCCTTAAAAAAACGTACAGATTTGTACCTCGGGACAAAAAATGTACCCACCTTAAATGCTGAACCTGATGGTGTAGCCACTGATTGACTCAGCCAATACAAAAAGTTTCATCCCCCATTTAGTTGGCTTGTCCTTTATATATTGTGTCATGCCAGTTTTTGCTTTAGTTGCCACCATCCTTTCATCCACAGCCAGCTCCCTCCTCGGGTGGTAATAGGCCAGGCAGGCACTGAGGATGTCATCATACAGAGGCCTGACTCTGAGCAGTTTGTCATGACCTGCTGTTCCTTTCTTTCTGTCATTTTCCACATCCTCCTCAGGGTCACTGAGGTGGATATTCCAAAATATGGAGCGGAACCTGTCTCTTGCCATCACTTTGGCTGGAAGAGGCACAGACAAAATATGATTCTGTCTCCAGTAGTCCTGGAGACTTGGCAGTGACACCAACGACATATAGATCAGGAGACCAAAAAATTGGTACAGATCTTCCATGTCTATGTCAGTCCAATTGTATTTTTTTCCTAATTCCTTGTTTTTTGCAGCATTTTTATTGGTGTTTCTGCAAATTGTACTCACTGTGTCAGTGGCACAAAACAACAGAAAAAGGTCTTTTGGACTCTGGGGGGAAATGTTTCAACCTGGACTCCTGGTGTTCAGCGAGGCTGAAACCTGCTAACAGATGGGGCAGTGTCAGGATCGTCCTGTGTCTTCCAGGGCAAAAACAAAAGACGGATCATCCACTTCGTCATCAAACTCACTCTCTGGCTCAGACGCTGTCCCCGTGTCTCCCTCTGCGCCTTCCAGCTCAAAGAAGAGCTGCACTGCCTGCTCCACATTCAAAAACCGTCTCATGACGCACAAAACACTAAAACAACTAAATCACACTGCACTACACACTAAACACACTTCACCACACACCAACTACACAATCCAAACACACTAAATATCACAAATCTGTCGCTTGTCCAAACTCACTATCGCTATCACCATCTGTCATTCGCCGGCTTTTCTCCCACAATCTTCCCTTAGCAACTAAATACCACGTGGTCCCATAAACATTTCCTGATTGGTTGACGTGGTGCATTTTTCCACCAATAGCAAAGAGGGTGTCACGTCACGTCATGCCGGTCAGAGCTGCTCTTATGCCGGTGTTTCCTGTGTCTGCTCACATAAAACTCGCAGTAAACACGCAGCGAATGTGGCGAAAATGTTCATGAATGTTCTTTCCGAACAAGCTCTCCAAAGACGTTTGTTTTTTATTCATTTTTGCTAGCTTGTGGGCTTAATTTTGGGTGCCGTATCCCGTGACCGAGACAAGCGTCTGGGCAGGTGCTTAAAGGCACAGGCGGATGAATCTGATCGATTTTTAAAACGAAACAGCTTTCAGACTCAGATAATGAATCATATATTTTTTGCTCAGTCTTTTTGTGCGGCCCGGTACCAAGTGACCCACGGACCAGTACCGGTCCCCAGCCTGGTGGTTGGGGACCACTGTTCTAACCTACAAGGCTCTTCATGGACTTGCTCCATTGTATCTGCAGGACCTGATTGTACCATATGTTCCTAATAGGACACTCAGATCTCTGAGTGCAGGTTTACTAGTAGTTCCTAGGATTCATAAAAACAGAATGGGAGGACGAGCTTTCAGCTATCAGGCACCACTATCATGGAACCAGTTACCAATCTGGGTCCGAGAGGCAGACACTGCCTCCACCTTTAAGACTAGACTTAAAACTTTTCTGTTTAGTAAGGCGTACAGTTAGCCTTAGACCTAGTGTGTAGCACAGCTATGCTGCTCTAGGCCTACGTTGTCGGGGGCACAAACATGATCCACTGAGCAGTTTCCCTCTCACCCTCTAACCTCTCCTTTTCTCTCCTTAGTCTGGATCATACTGGGTAATATCGTCTCATAATCTGTGTTTACTGTCTTCCTCGTAGTTCTGTGCCTCGCTCTCTCTCTCTCTCTTTGCGGGTCTCCAGACCTGCATGCTGACCTGCAGTCCTGCCCCTGATCTCTCCTGTGCTCATTGACTTCATCAGCCCCTGCTGCTCATCCTTGCTATCAAATTACTATTACTACTTATGGACTGACGATATATATAGATATCCATTATAATATAATCACTGTTTCATCTTGCTGTCATGTTTGCTCCTCTCTCTCTCTCCTTCATCCTCTCTGTCCTGTCTCCCTCTTCTTCTCCTCTCTCTCTCTCCTTCATCCTCTCTGTCCTGTCTCCCTCTTCTCCTCTCTCTCTCTCCTTCATCCTCTCTGTCCTGTCTCCCTCTTCTCCTCTCTCTCTCTCCTTCATCCTCTCTGTCCTGTCTCCCTCTTCTCCTCTCTCTCTCTCCTTCATCCTCTCTGTCCTGTCTCCCTCTTCTCCTCTCTCTCTCTCCTTCATCCTCTTTGTCCTGTCTCCCTCTTCTCCTCTCTCTCTCTCCTTCATCCTCTCTGTACTGTCTCCCTCTTCTTCTCTCTCTCTCTCTCCTTCATCCTCTTTGTCCTGTCTCCCTCTTCTTCTCCTCTCTCTCTCCTTCATCCTCTCTGTACTGTCTCCCTCTTCTTCTCCTCTCTCTCTCCTTCATCCTCTTTGTCCTGTCTCCCTCTTCTTCTCCTCTCTCTCTCCTTCATCCTCTCTGTCTTTTCTCCCTCTTCTTCTCCTCTCTCTCCTTCATCCTCTCTGTCCTGTCTCCCTCTTCTTCCCCTCCTCTACCCGGCCGACTAGCAGCAGGACTGGTTCCCCCTTAAGTTGACGGGTCCTGCTCAAGGTTTCTTCCTCTTAAAGGGAGTTTTTCTTGCCACAGTGCTCTTAGGGGGGTTCAGGTTCTGGGTCTCACACTCTGAGTTTCTGTGAAGCGCTTTGAGACAATTTCTGATTGTAAAATGCGCTATATAAATAAAACTGAATTGAACTGAATTGAATTGAATATGCCAGAGGGTTTGGCGTCATGTCCACACTAGGAGCATGTGCTCCTTAGGACCATGTGCATGCTGCGCTTCCTGCATTATGTGATACTCCTGCTAGAGCACACAATGGATATCATGGCAGCCAGAGTTTTGTGAGATCGCCAGATCTTCCTCTCGCACAGATAAGACTGTTATCAGAAGTTGAAAAACAGAGTTCCATTCAAATGCCCTGTAAAGCATTCAGACTGCAGCATTATGTTGGACCTGTTCCAGAGGGCCTTACAGTACAGGGAGCTACAGACAGAACAGTCTTGAAACCCAAGGTGTGTGGAACAGTGCTGAGAAGGAAGCAGTTCGTATGCCTGCAGAACCATCACTGAGGATGTGGAGTGTGTCAATCTCCTGGTTGCTCCGTCCATGATCGGCATGTCCACATGTCATGTCTCAGAGACTGTGGTACTGTTGCATAGCACGGGGACCCACCAGTATGATAGGCTAGGATTTCGGTGTTTAGCTTGCAAGCATGATTTTCACTGAAATCAATATGAAGCACCATCTCGTTCTGCAAGTTCTCTTTGAGATTTCTAAACTAACCAGGTGAATCCTATTATAATGGCGCAGCCAGCTCCTCCAGATCTTTCTGGAACACTTCTATCAGCTCCCCCACTGGTCCACGTTTCTTTTTTTCACCCAGTTCTTATATTTGTCTTTAACCATCCCATGCTGGATTATGTGCGCTGATCCTAACTTCTTCAAAACAGCATTTTGTGCATTGTCGTCTCATGCACTAGTCATTTTCTGTGCTGCAGCATGTTGATGATAGTAGTGTTGGAAGACTTGCTGTTGTGAATAATCCTCTCTTTGAAACAGTTGTAGTCTAAAGCCTCATGTTTCCATGTTGATGGCATGCACAGGTGTTGTGATCAGTGATGTAGCATGGTTTAATAATAATGCATTGGTCTTATATTGCGCTTTTCTGCTCTGTTGGGCAGGCCCTCAAAGCGCTTACATTGAGATGCATTATTCTTTCACACCACATTCACACAGTGGCAGTGGTAAGCTACCAGTGGTAGCCACAGCTCCCCAGGGGGAGACTGACGGAGACGTGGCTGCCAAGGTGCGCCTACGGCCTCTCCGACCACCGCCGATCCATTCATACGCATTCATACAATTCATACGCATTCATACAATTCATACGCATTCATACAATTCATATGCATTCATACAATTCATATGCATTCATACAATGTATCTGATGAGCTGCCGGTCAGACATCCTGTGCATTTCATCACTGTTGCCATTATATGCTCTGTGAAGGTCTTGAAGAGTGCTTGTTTTTTGGGTGCTCTGGGTCAAAAAGTGTTAACAGATTTTTCAGTAACTGTATTCAGTTGTTCTTTCAGTTTATTGACAGATTCCTGATTCTGCCTTTAGAAATACTTTAATAATCCCAGAGGGGAAATGCTGCTTATGGCAGGGAGAGTGCTGGAGGCATGTGAAGAGAACGAAGGTTCTGGAGGTGTGGAGCTGTTTATTGGTGGTGCAATGTCATCATTTAATGAACCCTCAGGAGATGGAGGGGTCAAGTTTATTAAGGCATCAAGCTCACCTTTTCTGGAAAACCAGTCACACTAAAGCTGCAATCAGCAGCTTGGACAATATATGTTCAATGAACTGGGAACAATAATGACCAGGGGGGTGACTAGGAGGTGCTTTGGGGGGGAAGGGAATGATGTGTCCTGCTTGAGAGCTGAATTATTATAAATAATTATGACAAAAAAAGACCTGACCTTCCAGCTCCAAGATATAACCAATAAAACAAGATAACTGAGCACATGTTAAAAATGAAGCACATGCACTCGCACAAGATCAAGCTGAACAATCTGAATACATAGCAGTTTCAACTTGGCCCACTAGATGGAGCCAATGGTT
Source organism: Parambassis ranga (assembly GCF_900634625.1). Lineage (NCBI taxonomy): Eukaryota > Metazoa > Chordata > Actinopteri > Ambassidae > Parambassis > Parambassis ranga. The sequence continues at coordinate 931,371 of NW_021144804.1, read as the reverse complement.
TCTCAGCCGGTGTGTCGCCAAGTGGAGAAAAGTGGTTCAGTACTGGAAGTGGCTGCTGTTGAACAGGCCTTTATGCATCTATATGAACACCTTCAGAGCCGAGGTTTCAAATAAAACAATTGTTACTTTAAAAAAATGTCTGTGAAATAAACTGGTTTTATTGGAGACTTAAAGGTGAGTTCATAAACTTACACCCAAAAAAGAGAAACTCAAATAACAAAAGAAATAACATGGAAAAAAAACTGTGAATCCAGGAGAACAACTGCAGACACAGAGTGAGACCGGAACAAAGAGGACACACAGAGTGAGACAGGAACAAAGAGGACGCACAGAGTGAGACAGGAACAAAGAGGACACACAGAGTGAGACCGGAACAAAGAGGACACACAGAGTGAGACCGGAACAAAGAGGACACACAGAGTGGAACAGACACACTGACCAAGGACCAGGAGAAACTCGGGGATTATATACACAAGGACACAGGTGAGAACAATCAGGGCAGCCGATCAACATGGAGTGGAAGCAGGTGAGCTCAGTCAGAGAGGAGGACTGGGAGTGTCTGGAGGAGCACAGGAGTAGAAGCAGAAACTACCAAGAGCCCTGAGCACAGTGTTCAGTGAGCTTTTTACTACAATCATGTTGCTGCTGGTAATAAACACATGTGCTTAATGGGTAAGGTGGGAGGAGGCATGAAGAAGAAAGGCTTTACTATGAAGTCTGGATACATCACTGTGAGCTTAATGGAACTTATTGGAGTCTTAACTCATAATGAAAGAAGTGACAGAAACAGCAGGTGAAATTATAAACTACCAAAGTATTAAAGAAAAGGTCAAGGGACCCAAACCTGGACAGACTGCATGCTGAAGACACTGAAGGAACAGGAAACAACAGGTGCAAACATAGAAAGCTCTGAAAGTGACAGAGACAAAGGACAGCACAAGACCTGGACACACAAGAGTTAACAAGACACAGGTGACAACAATCATGGCGGAGCAGCTGAGCAACAAGGAGGGAAACACAAGAGGAAGGAAAGAGTCCTTTCACAATAAAACAGGATATCAAACAAAACAACAAAGTACATGAAGCAGGAAGATGGAGGACTTAAAGGGAAACAAAGCTGACACAGCTGGCATCATGACATTAGTAACAGTTCAAATGCAGTAAACATGCTGCAGACATGTGTTCATAGATGAAGTCAAACATCAAATGTGCCGTCCCATTCACCTAAATGTTACTAAGAAGAGGACGTCCTGCTGCTCCTTAAACATGATGGTCTGCTGTGGGTCATGTCTTTGTTCTGCACATGTACAGCTAACATCTCCAGTGTTACACAAACACATCATGTGTTCCATTAGGAAAGCATGTGGAAGTCCCAAACCAGCTGTTTCCCATTCAGGGAATTGGAATCCTCTGGATGACGCAGCCTACTACCCTGCTACCCATTATTAATTATTTAGATTTTTTATTTCAAAATGAAGTAAATACAACACATTTGGCTTGTTGTATAATAGTCCGCTTTTAAGTCACATAATCCCATTTTTTACGTTGTTTCAAGTAAAGATAATTGCATTGACTTTAGTTATTATGTTGTAACTTCAGCGCTGACATACCTGAACCAACACCTTGAGACACCAGAACAAGAAGGTGAGGTTACCTTGCATGTGCATCAGACGGATGGAGCTCCTTCACTCTGTTGGCTGTTGGTTTCTTGCTTCTCTCTTTAAACAGCTTGTAAACAGCAGCTTCCCTGAGGGGAAACTCAGGTAATAAGTGATGCTGCATCAGCTCTCACCTGTTCACAGCTCTGTCCCTTCATCCCTTCCTAGCAGACTTCACTCACATTCAATCTCTAACGATGGGCCGTCAACTAGTCCTGCACATGGCCCAGACACAGTTTCTGGTTGTTAACTGACCATTAACCAACTACAGTGATCTTAGTCATGGTAGCTCCTGCAAGATCCACCCACAGAGGTCCTGAACACATAAAACTCAGATTCCAACCAGAGCAGTAGCAGAACTGAAGAAGCCACTCGGGGGAGTGGGAAACATCTTCAAAAACAGTCCTGGAGTCCAGCTGCCTCGATTTAAACTCTTGGAAATGACTCTGACCTGATGAATGAGAGCATCCACAGATATACTTTTCTACTTACATTTACTCAGTTTTCGTTAGTATATTTAAATAATTAGTTTCATGTTTAACCCTCATGGACTGTTCGCAAACACTACCCTAATGTGTTGTTCGGGGACAAAAACAGTCCCCTAACTTTAACGGTTTTAAAAATATATTAGATAAATATTTTTTGAAATTTTTTTGCATAGACCTTTAATTAACTTCAGTTCTAATCAACAGTAGTGAAAAAATAATTTTCCCCCAGGATTTTAACCCTTTAATCACCAATTTTATAAGGGGTGGTGCTGAAAATTGAAAAAACAAAAAAACACAAAATGGCTCATTTTTAATAGAAAAGGTGAATGTGGACTGGATTCTTTTTAACCTTTATTACAGTCTTGGTCATGTCAAACATCAGTAAAAATTTTGACTTTATTGCATTATTAGTTTTTGCACAGCACTGGAGTTTCTTTTATTGAAAATCTAACGTCACGCCCTTTTCTCACCGGTGTTACACAATACTGCATAGAAAAGAGAAGTGAGGATGATCGGGGGTTAAAATTGAACAAACGTGTGTCCACAGTGAGAGGATGAGTCTTTTTGAAGAAGTTTACAGTTCCACTGCTTTAACCCATGTGATCCCTTCTCTACCATTATTAGTTTATCTTCTGTGAGCTCTGCTGTGAAATGGTATTGAGGAAACTGTATAGAGATCTTGCCACCTTCCATCGTTACAGTAGCCTGTGGAGCGAAATGTCACAACTTGAGCTTACTTTCAGATTCGGTTGATGACTTCCTCCAGCATGTCATTAACTCAATAAACATCTTTAATAAACATTAAAAATATTGATTTTATACTGTGCACAATGGTAGAAGTTGATGAAGCACAAGGTAAAATAAATACTAAAAAGCTCCAGTAGATGGCGATAGACTGTAGACTCTCTGCATCAAGTCAGTCAGAGGTGAGTCCTGTCCAGTTTAATAACAGCATCATGTTTTGTGTGGAGGAACAGTGATTTTCTTTTTAAGGAGGACATCAGGTGTAACCGTCTGACCAGACAAGCTACTGCTGTTATGTTGACTGCAAGAGAAAAGCACCATCTTTCACAGGTCTGTCTACATACAACATTATTACATCTGTTTTGATTTGTGGCTCTGTTGATTATCTGCATGTCAAGGACAAGCCTAACTCTCACTGAATGGTGCACATCTGGGCTGATGCCTGCAATTGAAAACATTGTGTTTCAAATATTGTGTATATATATTGAAAATAAAAAATACATTTACAGTGACCCTATTAGTCAATGAGCTGCAGCATATTTCTCTATGAGATGTGATGTTTAATAATTCCTTGTATTTGCTCTCTGCTATCTAATTAGGATTTGAATGTACTTTGAATGCCTTAATAATGAGTTAAATAGCATCATTGTGTGGATGTTAATATAATACACTTTGTAATAGAGATTGCATGCTAATAAATTAAAAACATGGACTGCTTGTATTTAATTTGCTCTTATTTCTTGTCTGTTCTGCAGAGGTGTGAATGATGTCTTGGCAGCAATGCAGCAATATCAAGCTCTGTTGGTGACTAGGTCTGAGGAGTCAGCTACAAACTGTATTTCAACATCAGGAAGTGAACTTGAAAAGGAAGCGTTGGCAGTATTGGACCGGATTGAGGATCCATTCACATCTGTTTGGACAGCATACAGGCAGGACAATGTGATTAAGAACAATGTCAAGTGTGTGGAGTCAGAGCTTTCTGTTGGCTATACCGCCTGCTGCCAGGAAAAAGGGACAAAAAGGGTTTCTTGCCACAGTTACTGAATGTTTTCATTACATACCTCTGATTACAAGTTCAGAACAGATATTGTCCCATCCAAATATAAATAAATAATGTGTTGTACACTGTGGTTGTGTGAATATTGCACCTATCAGAAGTGGTTATTATACAGTCTGATAGCAGCAGAGGTTGTGTGTAATGACGCAGCTCACCAGCAGAGGGCGTGTGAAGGAGCAACAAGCAGGAAACTACAGAGGAGAAGAGACACAACAAAGATCAGAACAGACACACTCAGCTCTTCTCTCTGAGACCATGATGATACCGTCACATATCATCACTGCACATGTTTTGGCTGCACGTCTGGAAATTGAGGAGACAGAACATTATCATACATGTTGCATAAGTAAGTCACATGACATGCACCACTGTAAATAAAGGAAATCACATATTTTTAAGACACTTAGAGCATAGAGCCCAAGAAATAATATAATCTAAAGCTCACAAGACACAAGACGAACAGAACAGAACAGAACAAATACTTTATTTATCCCAAACTGGGAAATGTCTTCTATTGCAGCAGCTCTCCCGGACGAGCCCTGATGTTTAACTGTATTCCTTGTTGTTGACACTTTTCAGTTCCTCTCTAACTACCACACAGCTTTACAAAGCTAACAAAGTTCTATTCAGACTCATCCCAATCCAGAGCAGTTGTTCCACAGTAACACCTGCAGGAGGACGTCATCACCCAGTATGTGACCTGCACTGTGAGCTGTAAGGTCTTATACAGACAGGTGTGTGTCTGTCCTCATCAAGTCCAATCAGTATCATCAAAGACAGCTGGACTCAGATGAAGGTGTAGAACCATCTGAAGGATGATCAGAAGAAATGGACGCACCTGAGTTCAATATATGAGAGTCACAGCAAAGGCTCTGATACTTAGGACCATGTCATATTTCACTTTGTCTTTTTAATACATCTGCAAACACGTCAACAGCTCTGTGTGTTTCTGTCAGTATGGGGAGCTGTGTGGACATTAATGAGGAAAAATGAACTTCAATGATTTTAGCAAATGGCTGCAATATAACAAAGTGAAACATTTAAGGGGGTCTGAATACTTCCTGCACCCACTGTACACATAACAACTGAATGTGACTGAAACAACAGCTCTGTGTGTAATATAAATATACAAACTAATGTGATTTGATCAGAACATTTTAAAAGACAGTGATGATCTGTTCTTATTGTCTAAACAGGAACAGTTGAAGCTCAGCTTGCAGCCCCTGTATCTCAGGCTTCTCAGCTTCTCTTCAGATGTTTGGACGTTTCTGCTGGAACCTCTCATTTAATGACTCACATTTAGAACTTCTGACTTTATGTGGAGGAGGGATTGATTTTGGAATGAGGAAGCTGCAGCCTGCGATTCCACCACTAGATGTCAGCATTGGTGGTTCAGTTCAGATTGAGAGAATGCAAAGAGTGTGCAAAGCTGTCATCAAAGCAAAAGCTGGCTGCTTGGAAGAATGTCCATTTAAAAATGTCATCATATGTCCTAACCAGCAGGGGGAGCACTGATCATAAACTCTCTGTCTCACATGTTATTGTCATGTGTTTTTATGGACAATGATGCTGACTGTTGTTTTCTTGCTTCTCTCTGTAAACAGCTTGTAAACAGCAGCTTCCCTGAGGGGAAACTCAGCTAATAAATGATGCTGTAACCTCTGGGACTTGATCTGCTGCTCCACTACATTATCCATCCATCCTCATCCATCCAGCTACACCCTCCCTCTTAAAATGCAGGCTGGAGGATCCCGCTACCCTCTCACATGCTAAGCGAGCGCTCTACCATTTGAGCTAATCCCCCTTGTACAAAGGGTCAATCGCAAGTCAATCAGGACTCACTGCACTACATGAAGTGTACTAGTGAAGTATTGGAAGCATCAGACTTTTAATCTGAGGGTCCAGGGTTCAGTCCCTGTTTGGGCAGAACACTTTGTACTCCCTCTTGCTTGTACTCCCCTTCCCTCTCTGTTAATGTGCTTGGACAGAGCTCTGTGAACAGCCAGCCTCTTTGTGTCTTGCCCTCCTTGTGCAAGGTGTCAATGGTCGTCCTTTTGGCAACTGTCAAGTCAGCAGTCTTCCTGTGGTTGTGCAGCCTACCGAACTAGACTGAGACCATTTAAAGGCCTTTGCAGGTGTTTTGAGTTCGTTATCTGGTTAGAGTGGCTCCAGGTGTCTTCAATGTTGAACCTTTTCAATATTCTCATTTCCTGACCTACTGAATGTGGGTTTTCATTGGTTGTCAGTTATAACCATCAAAACTAAAAGAAATAAACACTTGAAATATTTCAGTCTGTGTGGAATGAATGTTTGCATTATACAGCTTTCACTTTTGAATGGAATTACTGAAATAAATCAACCTTCTAATGATATTCTAATTATATGACCAGCACCTGTAGTGGTGTTTTGTTGCAGCTGTGGGGTCACCATAGAAACAAAGCTATTTTATGAGTATGAGTAATGAGTACCCTAATTAAGACACCTGTGTGATTCTCCTTTCACTCCTGTCAGGGCAGATCCCATGTATTTTAATGGGGGTTGCACCCTCAGATACTTCTCTTTTTGTCCAAACCGAAGCCTTCATACCAAAAATAAGAACACCGTCAGAATCACAAGAAGTTGCTCTACACACAGTATAATGTTTATGTGTATGATGTCAAAGATGTGGAGATGGTGGGGAGTTACACAATATGGCTGCTCTGCTTCTCTGTTTTGGTTTTACATGATGTCTTAATGGAAGAATGACCGGCACTCTTCCCAAATAACTGGATCTACAGGCAAAACGGTTTGGTGTTCAGTTTAAGAGTGACACCATCAGAAAGCTAACTGAGTGTTCCTTCGAGCCGATATACAAATTATCCGAGTTAGATGGACGGTGTAGGCCTGAGTACAGGTTAGAGAGATTTTTTAGGCATCTTCTTAGCCTCCCTCCACTCTGAGTGATGACATCACCCACTCTGCCTTTGATCATTCCATGCAATCAAAGTCAAAAGTCAAAGTCAGCTTTATTGTCAAAATCTGCTATATGTGCATGACATACAGAGAATCGAAAATTGCGTTACTCTTCACTCCGCAACATATAACATATAACTAAAAACTTAAGATAAATATAAAGTGTAAAAAGGCACACACAAAATACAAGGCACAAATGAAGGCACAATGCAGTGAGTGTGCAAAGATGTATAGTGCAAGACAGTGCATTGGCAGAATGTAAACAGTCCAGGAATGGTTTAAGTTATAGCAGCTTATATGAGACTGGTAGATATGACTAGGGTGCAAGAGAATGCACAGGGTAAAGTGGCTGGTGCACAGAGTTCCTTTTTGGTAAAGTGGCCGGTACAAAGAGTTCCTATCTTGGGGAGGGCTTGGTGTGTCAGGGTCAGGGTTTTTTGTAGAGGAAAGGGGGGAGAGAGTGGGGCACAGCAGGGAGAGAGCTCAGCTTCCTTACAGCCTGGTGGATGAAGCTGTCCCTCAGTCTGCTGGTCCTGGCCCGGAGGCTGCGCAGTCTCTTTCCTGATGGCAGCAGACTGAGAAGCGGTGTGAAGGGTGGGTGGGTCTCCTGTGATGCGGAGGGCCTTTCGGATGAGACAGCTGTCGTAGAGGTCTTGGAGGGAGGGCAGAGGGACGCCGATGATCCTCTCAGCTGCTCTCACTATGCGATGAAGCGTCTTCCTGCAGGTGGCGGTGCAGGCTCCGTACCACACAGTGATGCAGCTGGACAGGATGCTCTCAACAGCCCCTCTGTAGAAGGTGCACAGGATGGAGGGAGGGGCTCTGGCTCTTTTGAGCTTGCGGAGGAAGTAGAGGCGCTGCTGTGCCTTCTTGGTCAGTGATGCAGTGTTGTTAGTCCAGGAGAGGTCCTCAGTGATGTGCACACCCAGGAACTTGGTGCTGCTCACCTGCTCCACAGCAGCACCGTCGATGGTCAGAGGGGTGTGCCGACTGTGTGCTCTCCTGTAGTCCACAACCATCTCCTTTGTCTTCTCCACATTCAGGGAGAGGTTGTGGTCTCTGCACCACTCGGCCAGAAGGTGCACCTCATTCCTGTAGTTTTGTTTTCATCTCCACTGTAGGACAAAAAATTCACAGCTTTGTGGCTCTGTGGCACAATGGATAGTGCATTGGACTTCTAGTTAAACACAGGAGAAGTGATTCAAAGGTTGTGGGTTTGGGTCCCACCAGAGTCAAAGTGCCTTTTTAACTTCCTGTGGCACCGTCCTTCAGGGAGGATACCTGTTGCAGCAGCTCCCGTCCTGAGAGCTAGAAAAAAGGACTGCACTCAGACATCTCGGAAAACAGCGTCCGCTGCCCCCGGTTTTGTGACTGTACAGGTGGACAGAGATGTGACTGGTGTGAGCTTTTGCTTGGCACAGAGGCAGCTAATAAACTGAAAGTTGTACCTTTTTCAAATGACATGGTGAGGAGGAGGATACACAACACAAAGCTGGATCTGCCCTGTGCTGTGTGCTGTCATTGTTCATTGTTGAGAACGCCGATCCACAAATTCAACATGTTGCTGATGATTCCCCTTTCCCTTTGGTCTCTTCAAAAGCTAATGGTATGGAATGCTTCTCACTGTCCTGCACTGTCTCTGCCACACCCTTCCAGTGTGAGTAGGTGTGTTGTACTAAAGTCACACTGTTCTCAGCATAACTCTCTGTATGGCCCGTACGTGGGATTGAACCTTGGTGTTATTAGCACCACATTCTAACTAACTGAGCTAACCAGCCCTGGCAAGTTTAAACACACCTGTCATTTCATTCCGGAAAACAAAAGCATACTTATCTAGCATACATAAATGTCATTGTCTGTACTGTATCCCCAATGGTACAGCAAATCACTCATTAAGGAATATGACATGCAGTTTTTATTTAGTAACAATGTTTAGCTTTTAATCTTACGTAGAGAAGTAGAAGGAGTGACTTTTAACCCTCGAGAGTTTCATCATAATGTCACATCATTTTTTCACCGATTTTTTTGGCTAAAGGGCCGATGTGACATATATGTCACAATGATTTTTATCTGATTTGATTTTTTATCTGAAGTGCATTTGTTCAATACATGTGTTTACAACACGTTTATGTAATAAAGGATGTGTTATGTAGTCATTAGAATCCTTGACTGGTCAAATCTTACATTTAGCAAGTAGATTTTTAAACTTAGCTAGCTCTGCGTCTTTAAACACAAAATCACATACAAACAAACCAGCCTGTTTCCTTAAGGACCCACGGTGACATAGGTGTCACCGGTCCTTTAGGACCCCAATGGTACAGCAAACCACTCATTAAGGAATATGACAGCAGTTTTTATTTAGTAAACAATGTTTAGATTTTAATCTTAGTGAAACTGAGGGAAAATCGCTGCATATCAATTTACGATGAATGAATTCCTCGATAATTTGCATCCCTATTCTGACCTGGAAGATTGAGAAGATCGGACCAGTTGTATTTTGTTTTTTGGAATATTTGAATGCTTTTTTTGTGGAATACTTGAGCCTCACCCAGCCTCGACCCCCCGCGCCCCCCCCCCCCCCCCACCCCGGGTAAGTTGAGTTTGAGACCCCAGCTGTAGATCTTTGTTTAAAAAAAAAAAAAAAGAAGACCATATTTCCCAGTTTTTTAAGTCCGGTTGGCGCCTCCGGCCGCCCGTGTGTCGAGCAAGCCACCTCCTCCTACAGCCAATCACGAGGCCGAGTGCTACTACGAATTGACTAACATCCGGTCCTTTATGTCCTTTAGACACACCTGTAGTCTGACAAGCGGCTCCGTTTCTTCAGGCTTCATGGATAAATACAGCTGGGTATCATCAGCATAACAATAAAAGTTTATGCCGTGCTTCTGGACTATGTTTCCTAGAGGGAGCATGTAGAGGGTGAACAAGAGCGGTCCGAGCACAGAACCCTGTGGAACACCGTGATTAAAACTTGTACCTCTGGAAGAACATCATATACTGGGTCATGCCAGTTTTTGCCTTGGTGGCCACCATTCTCTCATCAACAGCCAGTTCTTTCCTTGGGTGATAATGATCCATGAGAGGCTTGATTCTGAGCAACTTGTCATATGCTGGTGTTTCCTTCTTCTTGTCATTTTTTTTGGTCCTCCTCTGGGTTCACTGGGGTGGATGTTCCAAACGTGGGCAGCAGTGGCTCAGTGGTATAGCAGGGTTGTCCAATAACCGTAAGGTTGGTGGTTTGATCCCAACTCCTCCCTGGTCACTGTTGTGTGTCCTTGGGCAAGACACTTTACCTGCATAGCCTCCAGTGTACTCACTGGCGTATGGCACTCTTTGCCAGGCTGCCTTGAGCAATTTCCCCATTGTGGGACTAGTAAGGTTTCTTAATTCATTTTTTAATTAAAACCAGAGCCCTGAATCTGTCCCTAGGCATCACAGTAGCTGGTATCGGCACTGACGTGACTGTATTCTCCCTCCAGTAATCTTGGATATTTGGCAGTGACACCAGTGATGTGTATAAAAGCAGCCCAAAAAACTTGTAGAGCTCCTCAACTTCAACATCAGCCCATTTGTACTTCTTCCGTGCTGCTTTGTTCTTTGCTACATACAAGTGGGCTCACCCTCTTCATCTTCCTCTCTAAAAATAATTCAAGGGCTTGCTGGACATTCAGCGAACGCTTCAGGAAAATTCTCATTTTCCTTACATCAATGTGAATGCTTGGTTTACGAAAGAAAAATCACAACTAATAAGCAAACGTAACATAAATAAAAAATATAAAATATAATCCAAAATAACACTAGGAAAATCAGTGTATACATTGCTTTGAAATGAGCATGATATTATTATACTCATCTAAATTCAGATAAAAAGGTAACAAACAGCTAAACACTTACCAATTTATCTGTGTAGGCCTATTTATTATTTCACCTCTGCTCTGTACACATAAACCTTTTACAGTGTTTACAACAGAGCAAAGGCTATAAATACATTCATGGAAAGCTTGCCTTACCGGTCATGGCCGATGACAAAAGGCGAGTCAGTATGGCATTACATTTAAGTCATAACTCCAGGGGGCGCTGTTGCACACTCGCAAGCGTAGATATTAACTTCGCGTGTGCAATCACACTCTTTCGCACGCAATATGATCAACAGAGAGCAGGACTCCACCTGCGCTCTTGCTCTCTCTCACTCTGCTCGTGAGGTGAAGCTATGCTCGCGCAGAGAAAAACACTTTGACTGTTTGGGGGCGGGACCAAGGGGTGTGGGGGACGGGGAGAGGGTGCTTATCCTTCTTTAGATTGGTCACTCTCAGACCTGGTCCCATATCAGTTCACAAGGGGCACTTGTTTTAGAGCCAGAATACAGATTACAAAGAGCACACTGTATGTTTACATGTCATCCAGGTCATATTCATAGAGACCACTGAAGCAAGGCGTCTGGACTTGTAGAGTTTTCTTGAAGACGTTTCTCTGCTCCTCCAAGCAGCTTCATCAGTTCTACCTGTTGGTGGGAAACATGGTTTATATGTGGTGGAGGACCTCAGTGGGTGGTCTGGGTAAAACTCACAAACAATAGCACTAAATGTTTCCATAGTTACCTGTGATGATCTGGCAAGCAGACTTGCAGAATGAAAAGCATTTCAGAATGAAATTCAAAATTCCAGAATGAAAGGCAGAAATCCAGAATAAGTGGCAGCATTCCAGAATAGACATCAGTATTCCGGAATGATAGGCAGAATTCCCGAATAACACTCTGTATAGTGGAACAGAAGTCAGCAGGACATCATTCTGGAATGAAAAGCATCCCAGAATGGAAGAAAGCATTCCCAAATGAAAGGCAGAAATCTAGAATGAGAGCATCCTGGAATAGACATCCATCCACCCACTCCAGAATGATAGGCAGGATTCTGGAATGGTAGACAAAATTCTGGGATTAAACCCCTAACCTGACAGTGGCCTGTGATGTCATGGAAGCGTGCGTTCCAAAATGGAAGGCAACATTCCAGGACAAAAGTCAGCATAACAGAATGAAAAGCAGATTTGTGGAATGAAAGATACCATTCCAGAATGAAAAGCAGTCCATAATGAAAGTCAAATTTTGGAATGAAATGCAGAAGTCCAGAATAAGCGGTAGCATTCCAGTATAGACATCAGTATTCCGGAATGATAGGCAGAATTCCCGAATAACATCATAACGTCATTTAATCAATAGGGCTCGACCGATTAGCTCGATCCCCATACGGCCAATCTGTGTTTTCATTGTTGAAGCGTGGACATGCCTGTTTCACTTACTGTGTGCTGGTTGGTACATTGGACTCAAGGATTGGTTTTTGAAGACACTCCTCCAAGTGGTGTCTTCAGTTCTGCTACTATTCTGGTTGGGAATCTGAGTTTTATGTGTTCAGGATCTCTGTGGGTGGATCTTGCAGGAACTCAGACTTTTAATCTGAGGGCCCAGGATTCAAGTCCCTGTTCAGGAGCAACACTATATATTCCGAACCAGAAATCTTTGTACATATCTTTACCAATGTCAAACTAAGAAAAACATGTGCTTTGTGTTGTTCTTGCACCGACTGAAACATGAAAAAAAAGAGGTCACACGTGGCTCGTTGGTCTAGGGGTATGATTCTCGCTTCGGGTGCGAGAGGTCCCGGGTTCAATTCCCGGATGAGCCCTCTTCTTTCAACTTCAGTAGATTGAATGTCTGTCTTACAGCAATAATCTTTAAACCAAACAAGTTCATATTCCAACTTAGACCCTGTAAACAGCAGTCTGCTCAAACTCCTAGAAGCAATCTACAACTGATATTGTTTATTCAAGAGAAAGTCTTGCACTGAGGACTAAAGTCAGAATGCAGCACAAGGTCCAGGGAGAGCTGAGGAAGAAGTACAGGGGCTGTAAGGCAGGAGTGAAAGTAGAGGCTGCACGTAGACATTTTAAGCCAGTGATCCCCTCTGCAATAATTAGGAATGTCAACTCACTACTGAATAAGGAGATCGGAGATCAGCCTCTGTCCTACCCGTCATCTGCCTCTGCTTGAAACTACTGTTGGTAAGTTTTCTGTCTTCTATTCAATAAGTTTATTATCTTTATGTGAAACAATGTGCATGCCTTAAGATAAATGGACCTTGAGTTTAAGAAGAAGTGTCAGTCATTGTTCATGTTGGGGTAGACAGGCTACAAGCAGCTAAGATTAGTTAGCATTCGTTGTAGCTAACGTCTATGGTCGCGTCATATAGCTGTCAGAGGTAAGTGGTGAACACGGTTAGTACTTGGAGGTTTCTACACAGGCACGTTGAATTCATCCTAAATACACTGAGAGCGCAGCTCGCCGCCAGCTAACGCAATCCAAAAGTGCTTTGCTTTACTTTTGTAGTGTAGCTGGCAGGCTAACGTTAGCCCAGAGCTAACGCTCTGTGTTAGCCTAAGCAGCACTTGTATGCAGGGGTACAGCCAGTGCTTAAGTGTAGTTAATGTGAAACAATACAGTTGTGCAGGGATTTATGAAGTGAAGCAGTCGGCATATTTTCGCAATATTTTATTTTTATATATTTTTTGTCTGCTGGTGGGTGCCTGCTCCCCTGCGTGTGTGTCTGTGCTGCTGGGTGTGCATCGGGCTGGAACTGCGCCGTACGACACAGAGCAGGGGAGACCTGTAAACGTGCTGAAATGACTTTGTTTAGTAAAAGGAAAAGGTATAAACGTGTTCTATTGTAAGGGGACCACCTGCATGCAGATGTACTTTAATACAGTGGTCCCCAACCACCGGGCCGGGGACCGGTACCGGTCCGTGGGTCATTTGGTACCGGGCCGCACAGAAAGACTGAGCAAAACATATATTTTTCATTATCTGAGTCTGAAAGCTGTTTCATTTATAAATCGATCAGATTCATCCGCCTGTGCCTTTAAGCACCTGCCCAGACGCTTGTCTCGGTCACGGGATACGGCCCCAAAATTAAGCCCACAAGCAGCAAAAATGAATAAAAAACAAACGTCTTTGGAGAGCTTCTTCGGAAAGGGGAAAAGGCCTAACGAGGAGACAGAAGAAGAGGAGCCTACCCCTTCAAAGAAAAAGAAACCCGCATTTAAAAGACTATATCAGGAGTCCTATTTAAAATACGGATTTATTGCAACAGGTGATTCTCACACACCAAGTCCGCTCTGAGTGATTTGGCGACAGACTCGCAAATGAGGCAACGAAGCCTTCAAAACTGCGAGACCGAGCACCCTGCATTAAAAGACAAGCCATGGAAGAAAACATGAACAAGAACGACTGAAGCAATTAATGACGGCCAAAACAAAATTACGGAGTGGACCATAAGAAACACACTTCGGGTGTCATGTCTCCCATTATCCCTAGAAGGGACCGCCTCATTGCTGAGAAAGCTCAAAGGCTCCCACTAATTAAGCATAAGAGTAAGTTGTCTCTTTATGCACTTTTTTTCTGTGCCGGTCCGTGAAAGTATTGTTTTACATGATACCGGTCCGTGGTGCAAAAAAGGTTGGGGACCGCTGCTTTAATACATGGATTAGGCTACTACTAAATCCATAGGCGTCGCTACCATTATATCAGAGGGGGACGTGTCCCCTCCACATTTTAAAACGGCCCGTTTGGACCCCCCCCACATTTAGTGAGTAGGAAACTCCACCTAATGCTGTCTCGATTGCTCGTGAAAAAGTTCGTAAGAGAATAACCTCACCGCTGAAATCCACTCCATGTTTTCCTGGTTACCACAGCGCTGCAATACCGTTACTATAGTAACGGACCTAACAAAGCCAGTGGTTTCTTCGAGCGAGCGTAAAACACACGTAAAGAGAACCGTCAGTGCTGGTCGACGCTGGAGGAGGTGACGTCAGTGTCATCCCACAAAGTCCAGCTCATGCTGAAGCCTGACTGTTTGTCACATGGCCCCAGGTGACGTTAGGTTGATGTTAAATCAACTTAGAAAAGTTGGGAGGAAGCTGCTGTTTACTTTCAGTTACAGTAGACGGTTTTATGTGTCTGACGACATGTTGTTGCCTTTTCTGCTCCCTCCCCACACACAATGGACATGAGGAGATTCCCAACAAAGATACGGAGAGTTAGAGTTTTTTCAGCATTAACCCATATTGTAATAAGGCCAGGTTAGCTCCTGTTAGCCTGCTAGCTTCAGCCTCGCCGAGCCAGTGCACACAGCCACCTGCTCCTATTCTTATCAGCAAGAATAAAACACATGTGATGGACCGTCAGGACACAGTGGAGCATTATATGAACAGGGAAACACTGATGTAGCAGATGAGGCAGGGCATCATTATAAACACATCCACAAGGTTTGTTGTGAATTCAGCAGTTTATAAGCAAATAAAGATAAAGACATGCATCTTTTTGTAAGTTAGTATTTTAGTGTTTCAGTATTATCTGCATTAAGCAGTTTGGTTCATTTTTCTATGGGATTTGCCAGTTTTTTGTCTCTGTAAATGAGAGAAGGCCTCAGATATGGAGGCTGTTAGTGTAGTAGCACCAGTATGTTTGACAAAACTGTTCTCTGTCTCTGAAATAGTCATGAAGTGTTTACTTCTGTAGGTAAAATAGTTTAACAACCTGTTAAAATCCACAGGAAATCTCAACTACTTCATATTATTACTATATACTGATTAGGGTTGGGCGATATTGGCAAAAAAATTAATCACGATTAATTGTGGCATTTAGCCGATAACGATTAATTTGACGATTAATTGATGACAGTTGCACTTACATGTTTTTGACTCTAAATTGGCACAGTGTTCTAGCATGATACCGACAAATCATCAGTCAAGTTAACTACTTCATTCTAACAGGTTAAGCTGGTGA